>NC_082712.1:87913987-88213987 GCF_030144855.1 Hypanus sabinus | reverse complement strand
TAGAGTGTTGCCTTGGTGGCCATCGATCAATATTTTCATCTAATACCATATTAAAGTTTCCTCCCATAACAATAAATACATTAGGAAATTTAGAGAGACAATAATCAAAATGTTTTTTCCAAAATCTCAAATAATCTATCATTATCATTTCTAATATTATAACCATAAATATTAGCAATAAGAAACATCTTACCACAACATTGAACAATAAGAACCAAAAAATGTTCATTCGTATCCGCATCAGAGTGCAAAACATCTCCTTTAGAGTTAAACATCAGAGTAAGAACACCTGCAGTGAGGGCTGGTGCTTTGTTGCCACTTGTGCGTGGGAGGGGGGAGCTGGGAGGGCTTTGGGTTCTAATGTTTTTCTATCATTTATTATTTGTTTTTTTTCCCCTCTCTGTTTTGTGGATGTCTGTGAAGAGTAATGATTTCGGGCTGTATATTGTATACATTCTCTAAAATTAAATTGAATCATTGAAGCCACTGATTTTTCTAAGCCGTCATCTTTGTTCCTTTTGTCTTCACATTCACTCATTCATCTCTTAGCATTGTTTCTCAGCTCTTTATTTAGCTTGCTTAGTACTTGTATGTTTGATGTACTCTAAAATGAACTATCAATAGAATTAAGACTGCTCATCATTCCTGACACACAGAAGAACCCTAGGGATCAGAAAATAAACAGAGTTCCAACACCATATACACTGATCTATTCACCACAAGCCATCCATTTCATCACATCAGTACATTGAGGTAGTGCAAGGGAAAAGCAATAACAGGATGCAGAATAGAGTGTTACACTTGCAGAGGAAGCACAGTGCAGACAGACAACATGATGCAAGGGTCATAACGAGGTAGATTGTGAGGGCAAGGGTCTATCTTATTGTACTTGGGATATGTTCAATAACCTTATAACATCAGGACAGAAGCTGTCCTTGAACCATGTGGTGCGTGCTTTCAGGCTTTTGTATCTTCTGCCCAATAGGGAGAGGTGCCAGAGGTTTTAGTCGACCCAGGCAACTTCTTCCAGATCGTCCATAAAACAGCTCATTCTTAATTTCTCATGTCTGTCTTTTCCTTTCATGGTGGCTGGGATTCCATCGGAGCCCATGATCTGCGGTTGAAACTATGGTTCGCTGCAAGTGGTCCTGGCATTTCGATATCTCCGTAGCAGCCTGGGAGATGTGCGACTTCGGGGGGTGGGGGGTGGCCCATTGGATAACCGGATTCCTCACCGATTTCGCGGACTGAAGAATCGTGGGAGACTGAAACATCGCTCGAATAGGCAGTGTGCGCTACTGTCGGAAGAAGGTCCCCGTACTCGAGCGATACCTCCCCCCTTCTGACTCTCTCGATAGTGAGTGGGAACCTATTAGTCCTTGAGTCGGGGCGGGGGTGGGGGAGCTTGGAGAAGTGACATAAAAGATCGTAACATTGGAACAGCCAGTTGCTGCTTTCCCGCTCTCATTGTTGCAGGAGTGATCACTCTCTCCCTCGCTGGTGAGAGAGAGTCTGGCTGAGATCTCAAAGTGCTGTGCTATGGACTGTAGTTTGATGGACTCTGGATCAAGGTCTCTTTGAGGGATTTGCATGGTGGGAGGGGTTACTGTTTCTGCTGGGTAAGTGGCTGGGAGGGGCGAGAAGGATGTTTCTGCTGCTGTTTGTGCGTGGGGGGGAGAGGGAGCTTTGGAGTGCTGATATTACCATCATTCATTCCTTGGGGTTTCTTGTGACATGCATGTCTGTGAAGAGTAAGAACTTAAGGTTCCATACTGTATAATTTCTCTGATATTAATTTGAACTATTTGAAAGATAGAATGTCTAGGGCGTGTGTGGCCATTGACTATGCTGGCTGCTTTAGCGAGATAGCGAGAAGTGTAGACGGGACTGATTTCTGTCATATGCCAAGCTATGTCCACAACTCTCTACAGTTGTTTTTTTGTTTGTGGAGTATGGAATTTTGGGTTGAAGGGAACAAGAGGCTTTTGAGAAAACATGTAGGAAAGTTGCAGAGAGTCACCAAGATCCAGGTGGTAGAAACAAGAGGCAATTGACACTTTCTAAAGTGTAATTGGAGAGGCACTGATAAAGAATAATTTGCCACACTACTGTGAAAGTACAGGCACGTGGGCTGATGGAATTGTTCTATCAGCATAGAGTCAATGGGCAGGGTGGCCTTCTTTCCTGCTGTGACAGGTCCGCTCATCTCTGCAGGCCAACCCATAGCAACTGCAAACCAATAACAATCTTATGAAGCAAGCCAGGCAGCATCTTTGTAGGGAAATCAACAGAGTGATGTTTCAGGCCAAGACCCTTCATCCGAAGAAGAGATCTTGCTCTCTCTCAGATTAGAGTGGCTACCAGTGTGTTGGCTTCTTCCTAGTGTGGAAACCCACATTAATGCAGCTACAAAGAAGGCAAAACAGTGGCTGTAGTTCATTAGCAGTTTGAGAAGATTTGGTTTGTCACCAAAGACACTTGCACATATCTACAGATGTACCATGGAGAGCATTCTAACTGGCTGCATCATTGTCTGGTATGGGGTAGGGCTACTGCATGGAGCAAAGTGAGCTACAAAGATTTATAAACGTTGTCAGCTCCTAACAGACTTACAAACCCGCTCTTTGTTCCACATTGACAAATACAGTGCAAAAGTCTTAGGCACTGTTTCAGACTGAGACCATTCATCAAGTTAGATATCGGCTAAACCTTAAGAGGCTACTGCTGGTGTTATACAGTATGGAAACTGGCCCTGTGGCATGTCCTGAATCCACAATGACCACCATTTACAGCCTCCCCTCAATGGACTCAGCCACCAGTATGATCAAAGACCCCACCAACCCTGGACGTTCTCTCATCTCCCCTCTCCCATTGGCCAGAAGACACAAAAGCCTGAAATTATGTACCACTCCTGATGTAGACCTCTTGAATGATAAAGTAGATTCTTGGCCCCTTGACCTCACAGTCACCTCATTATGATCTTGAACTTTATTGTTTACCTCCACTGCATCTTCTCTGCTCCCTTCCCACTCCCTGTTACACAAGCATGGCAGTGGACGAACCCAAGTACAGAACACGGGCGTGGAGGCAGAGTCAGGAGGCATTATTAACATAGCGAGCATGGAGTCGGCATCCAGGAGCAATGCTAGACCTAGAACTGGCAGTCCCAAGAACCATGAAACAAGGTTACTCACACCAGAGTCAACCAATGAACTGGCAGCTCCTTGCTGTGGTCACAGGGTTTTTATACTGCATTTGCTGATGGAAAGCAGGTGTTTGTAGTCAGTGGAACCTAGGAATGATTGGAAACTAAACGAGGGGATTGAGGCCCAATTCCTGAGGAAAATAGCCAGGTGGGGGATTGCCAGGAGGGACCATGACACTCCCAGCCCACAATAGAGACCCATATCAGAATTAGGTTTATCATCACTCACATCCGTCATGAAATTAAAAACCATGAATACATAAAATTACCACAAAAATCTTGAGCATCCTAGCTATAAATGTGTGCCCAAGATGCTTGCATAGAAGTATATGTGACTATATACTCCGAGGTTGATTTTCCTGAGGTGATTCATAGTAGAACAAATAAATACAAAATATTGAAATACAAGAACAAAATAAATCTCTACAAACAAACGAAGACTGGCAAACAACATGCCTCCAATTAAAAATGTAATCCTGTTATCCCTTACTTCCAAAGAAACTTACTTGCTGATGGCAGCCCAGATTTGGATTCCATCAGCCTGGTAGAAGTATTCCTTCAGCCCCTGCACTCCTCGGTCCTCCAAGTTGTCAGGGAAACATATGGACCTGTAGGTGAATGACTTAAAGGCCCTCTGGGCAACTGCATCCAAGCCAGGGCCGCCCGAGGCCACTACCTGGGGGGAAAATATCAAAGCAGATTTCTCCAATCAGAATTTAATTGTTTCTTGGAGACATAGAGGAGTTGAATGCCTCTCAAACCTGGTCCACTGCATAATAGGATCAAGACTGATCTCATCATTACCTCAATACCCTATGTCCATTTATTGCTCCCTCCTACCGTAAGCCAACACTGATCAGTTTTCACCCCCTTACTTAGCAAGAACAGTGGCACAGTGGTTAGCAATAACAGTATTACAGTGCCAATGAACCAAGTTCAATTCCTATCACAGTCTGCGTGGAGTTTGTACGTTGTCCCTGTGGGTTTCCACCGGGTGCCCCTGTTTCCTCCCACATTCCAAAGATAGGTTAGTGGGTTAATTAGATTCATTGAGAGACTGTGTGGAATAGGTCCTTTCAGCCCTTCGAGCTATGCTGCCCAGCAAACCCCGGTTTAAACTTGCCTAATCATAGGTCAATTTACAATGCCCAATAATCTACCAACCATCTTTAGACTATGGGGGTGAAACAAGAGCACGCAGAGAAAACACACATGGTCACAGGGAGAACATACAAACTCCTTACAGGAGGGGCAGGAAATGAACAGGCTCATGAGTGTAATTGGGCAGTGTGAGCTCATTGAGCTGGAAGGGCCTGTTACTGTGCTAAATAAAGAAAGAAAGAATTGAATGAAAACAGGATCTTCAGCCAGTTGAGCCCTTGCTGTCCCATTTGCATTAAACCATTACCCCATCTGCCCATCATCTTCCTCCTTCTTCCTTTCCACCCATGGTCCTTTCTGCTCTCCTATCAGATTCATTCTTTTCCGGCTCTCTCCTCTCCCATCTATCTTTCTTTCCTCCCTTGCTTCTCTCCTCCCATCGCTCCTTCTCTCTGTAATAAACTAATTTTTTCTCTCCTTCTTACATCCTTTCTGGTTTTATTTTTCTTTTCTCTAAATTTTGCCTTGTTTCTTTCTGTCTTTACATTAATTTCCTTTGTCCTCCCTTAATACCTTCTTGCATTCCCTCCATCTTTTAATTTCTTTTAAACATTGAAATTCAGTTTACATGCACCACTTGTGCTCATTCCACATTCCCTCTGAGTGAAGTTTTCACCTCCCACCCTTAACCCATGAACTCTAGTCATAGTACCACACAACATCAGTGGAAAAAGCTTGCTTGCATTTACCCTATCTGTATCCCTCATATTTTAGTATACCTCTATCCCTCATGTAAGTAGGGTGCCTAAGACTTTTTGTGCGGTACTGTATTTGTCAACGTGGAACAGATAGTAAGTTTGTAAATCGGATGGGACCAAAGATTGCTGGGAACGGTGAGGGCGGTGCACTGCAGGAGATGGGTGGGAAAAGTGGCAGTAAGGGAGTGCATGGGTGGGGGAGGAGTAGCACGGGTGCAGGCACACCCAGCCCTGAGGCTCCAGGCAAGGTCTTTTGATTCCAAACAATTGTTTTACTAACCATTACAGAATGTCTCTCTGGTGTTTCCTGCTCCCTCCTTTCTCCCTTCCCTTTTTACCAACCATAATTTCCTTCTCCCTACCCACTTCCCACTTTCTGTCTACAATAGAGACCCACATCTGAATCAGGTGTATTGTCAATCACAGCTGTCATGGAGTTTGTTTTTTTTTGGAGTAGAAGTACAGTGCAATACATAAAATTACAGTACAGTGCAAAAGTCTTAGGCACACATATACAGTAATGGTGCCTAAGAATTTTCCACAGTACTGTATATGAGTGGTTTTGCTGATAAATTACTTAGGGTGGATATGGCAAATACTAGAGGGCATAGCTTTGAGTTGAGATGGGAATGTTTTTTCTGGGTCAAGTTTTTTTTGTTACACAGAATGCATTGCCTGAGGAGGTGGAGAAAGCAGGAATTTTAAGAGGTGTTTAGACAAGCACTTGGACAGGCAGGGGTATAAATTATCCACTGGTTAATGTGCATTTTAAATTGGTGTCCTGGTTAGCAATTACATCATGGCCAAAAGACCTGTTCCTGTGCTGTAATGTTTGAGATTGCCCACACAAAGAAACATAATCCTCATATCTTCCCTGCCCCCTCTGGAACTATCCAAGGTGCTGAATTCAAGATCAGCCATTAAAGGACACCAGATGCATCGAGATGCAGCTCCCAGAGACTGTGTTGGGGAATTGGAGTTGCAGCTCGATGATTTTTGGCTTTTTGGGGAAAGCGAAGCAATGATAGACAGGAGCTACAGGCAGGTAGTTACCCCAAGGCTACAGGAGACAGATAAATGGCTGATTGTCAGATAATGGAGAGCACCCCTGTAGCCATCCCACTCAACAATAAGTACCGCATTTTGAGTGTTGTGGAGGTTGACCTATTTCTCAAAGGGCTAAGCAACTATGGCTGACAAGGGAAGTTAAGGTCTGCATGAAAGCTAAGGAAAGGGCAAATAAGGTAGCAAAAGTGAAAGGGAAGTTGGATGATTGGGAAGTTTTAAAAATCCAACATAAGGTAACTAAAATGCTATAAGAAGGGAAAAGATGAAATATGAAGGCAAACTAGCCAATAATATAAAGCAGGACACCAAAAGTTTTTTCAGTTATATAGTGATTAAAAGGGAAGTGAGAGTTGATATTGGACCACTGGAAAATGACACTGGTGAGGTAGTGATAGGGGACAAAGAAATGGCAGGTGAGCTTAATAAGTATATTGCTTCAGTCTTTACATGGAAGACACCAGCTGTATGCTAGAGGTCTGTGAGTGTCAGGGAGCAGGAGTGAGAGCCATTGCTATTGCAAAGGAAATAGCGCTAGTCAAACTGAAAGGTCTTAAGGTGGTTAAGTCACCTGGATGAGATAGACTATGTCCCAGAGTCCTGACAAAAGTTGCTGAAGAATAACAAATGCATTGGTCATGATCTTTCAAGAATATCTTGATTCTGGTATGGTCCAAGAGGATTGGAAAATTGCAAATGTCACCATTATTTAAGAAGGGGGGAAGACAAAAGAGAGAAAACTATAGGCCACTCAGCCTACCGTTGGTGGTTGGGAAGGTGTTGGAGTCCATTATTAAGGACAAGATTTCAGGGTACTTGGAGACTAATGATAAAATAAGTCAAAGTCAGCATGGTTTCTGTAAAAGGGAATCTGTTAAAATTCTTTGAGGAAGTAATATGGAGGGTGGACAAACACAAGGCAGTGTATGTCCTTTACTTGGATTTTCAGAAGGCATTTTATAAGGTACTTCACATGAGGCTGCTTAAGAAGATAAAATCCTATGGTATTACGGGAAATATACTGCCATGGATAGAAAAATGGCTGACAGGAGGCAGTGAGTGGGAATAAAGGGAGCTGTTTCTAGTTGGCTGCCAGTGACTAGTGGTGTTCCTCATGAGGTCAGTATTGGGACCACTACTTTTCACATTGTCTGTCAATTTTGGATAAAGGAATTGATGGCTTTGTGGCAAAGTTTGCAGATGATACGAAGATAGGTGGAGGGGTAAGTAGTGCTGAGGAAGCAATACGATTGCAACAAGACAAACAAATTGGAAGAATGGACAAAAAAGTGGCAGATGGATTACAATGATGGGAAATGTATGATAATGCATTTTGCTAAAAGGAACAATATTGCAGGCTATTATCTAAATGGGGAGGAAACTGAGGTGCAAAGGGACTTAGGAGTCCTCATTCAAGAATCTCAGAAGGGTCATTTACAGGTTGAGTCTATGGTAAAGAAGGCAAATTCAAGTTTCAAGGGGAATAGAATATAAAACAAGGAAACAATCCTGAAGCTTCATAAGACACTAGTCAGTCTGCACTTGGAGTATAGTCAACAGTTTGGGTTCCTTATCTCAAAAAGGATGTACTGTCATTGGAGAGAGTTCAGAGAAGGTTCATGAGGATGATTCCTGGAATGAAGGGGTTAATATATGTGGGGTGTTTGGCAACTTTGTGCCTGTACTCACTGGAATTTAGAAGAATGCCTGGGAATTTCATTGAAACCTACCGAATATTGAAAGGTGATGTGGCGAGGATGTTTCCTATGGTAGGGGTATCCAGGACTAGAGGGCACTGTCAGGAAATTGAGGGGCAACTTTTAGATCAGAAGTAAGGAGAAATTTTTCTAGCCAAGGACTGGCAAATCTGTGGAAAGCTCTGTCAAAAAATGTGATGGAAGCCAAGTCTGTGGGTATATTCAAAGCGGAAATTGATAGATTCCTGATTGGTCAGGGCATTAAGAGATATGGTGAGAGGGCAGGTGTATGGGGTTAAATGGAATCCAGGATCAGCTATGATGAAATGGCAGAGCAAACTCAATGGGCTGAATGGCCTAATTCTGCTCCTATATCTTATGGTCTTATGTCTTATGTCCAGTCAGGGGTTTGAGGAAGATTGGGGAAGACTGCAAAGAGATTCTGCATGTGTTGAGTGTGGGTCAAACAAATTTTGAAACCCTGCATTTATAGATTTGAATGCCCTTGATTTAAGATTAAAGATTAGCTTTATTTGTCACAGGCACATGGAAACATATAGTAAAGTGCACCATTGGCATCAAATCAAATCAGCAAGATTGTTCTAGGTTTCCTGCAAATGTCGCCATGCATCTGGTGTCAATATAGGATGCACACAACTCACTAAACCCAACGCAATGTCCTTGGAATGTGGAAAGGAAATCAATGTGGTCACGGGGAGAATATACAAACTCCTTACAGACCGGGGTGGAAATCGAACCAGAGTGTTACAGCCAGCGTTATAGTAGTGTCATGCTCACCACTACACTACCCTGCAGAACGAAATTTCAGCAGTTTGTGACCAAGGCCACAAAGGGGAGGCTTACTCTGGCAATGACACCGTGCTTGCCCAGGAGCTCGTTTCTGGCCCTTGTGTTTATCTCCAATGTGTATCTTGTATGTGGAGTCAGAAGCTGAGGAAAGAAAGGAAGGATCACCAGGTTATTCAACACAAGTTTGGGACTGCAACTTAACTCAGACCTGTGCTAACAAAAGAGCTTCCACACAAAAACACTAGGAAAGAGAGTGGAAGGTGAGGCCTATTGTTGGTGAGTTGCCCCCTCTCATTATCTCACCAGCAGATGAGGGAAAAAAGGCAAGGAGAGTGTGTAGACCGTGGTTCTAGCCATTCACACAAATAATTCCTTTTATAGTTATCATTTTCAAGGAAACTTCACCTGGGACCAGGAAGTGGTCTTTATACAGTAATTTTTCATTCAACTTCGGTCTCAGTACAGCTTCACCCACCATAGCCATGAGTGAATCTCTGCCCACCGGTGTCTAGTGAAGCTCTGCCCACTATTGTCTCAAGTGAAGCCCAGCTCCTAGTCCACAGTAGTCATCTGCACAAGTCCCCAGTGAAGCCCCTCACACCATAGTCCCTAATCAAGCCCCTCCCAATATAGACCCCAGTGATGACCCTCCTACCATAGCCCCCGGGTGAAGCCTCTCCCACCATAGTTCCCATTGGCGACCCTCCCAGCATAGTCCCCAGTAAAGCCTCCCCCACCATAGTTTCCAGTGACGACCCTCCCTGCATAGTCCCCAGTAAAGCCTCCCCCACCATAGTTTCCAGTGACGACCCTCCCTGCAGTCCCCAGTAAAGCCTCCCCCACCATAGTTTCCAGTGACGACCCTCCCAGCATAGTCCCCAGTAAAGCCTCCCCCACCATAGTTTCCAGTGAAGACCCTCCCAGCATAGTCCCCAGTAAAGCCTCCCCCACCATAGTTTCCAGTGACGACCCTCCCAGCATAGTCCCCAGTAAAGCCTCCCCCACCATAGTTTCCAGTGACGACCCTCCCAGCATAGTCCCCAGTAAAGCCTCCCCCACCATAGTTTCCAGTGAAGACCCTCCCAGCATAGTCCCCAGTAAAGCCTCCCCCACCATAGTTTCCAGTGAAGACCCTCCCAGCATAGTCCCCAGTAAAGCCTCCCCCACCATAGTTTCCAGTGAAGACCCTCCCAGCATAGTCCCCAGTAAAGCCTCCCCCACCATAGTTTCCAGTGAAGACCCTCCCAGCACAGTCCCAATGAAGCTCCAACTACCATAGTCCCAATTAACTTTGCCCTCTGAAGCCTCAGTGTGTCCTCACCTACTATTGTTCCACCCACAATAAGTAGTAGTGAAAATAGGGTAATACAGGGAGGGAGGAAGAGTAGGAATATGGAGGGAAAGGGTAAGAGAGTGGACAATGGAGGGAGGAACAGTGAGGGAAGGCAGAGGAGAAGCACAGTGGGATATCTACAGTATCATCCGCTGGGCAGGGAGATTGATATCTGTGGGGCGATTCACAATATGGGTGGGAGAGCTGAGGAAAGCACTCCACAGACCGACCTGATATACATAGAGATGGCGGGGGGGGGGGGGGAGAGATGGAGCGGGGGAAAGAACAGAGCAAGAGAGAGAGAAAGAGAACAGAGAACAGAAACAGGGAGAACAGAGAGCCAGAGGGGGAGATATACAGTGACAGAAAGACAACAAAATGAAGGGAAAGAAATAGAGATGGAGAGAAGGAGATGGAGTGAGAAAGGAGGTGGTAAGTGGGAATGGAGAATGGAAGGGAGAGAAAAGGACAGAGGGATCCTGAGAGAGAGAGAGCAAGAGGGATGGATGAATGAAGAGGAAGGGAGGGAGAGTAGGGGACACTCACCTTGAAGATGGGGTGCACGGCAGGAAGCTGCCTCAATGTGGCGATGCAGAACACCTCCCCCAGCAGGTGAGTCCCACACAGGTGGAAGCCGACCTGATGCAGCTGGAAATCGGAGCTCCGCACCCAGATCTTGGCCAGCAGCCAGAGGTTCTCCTGATCCGAGGGCAGGAAGATGGGATTGTTGGGCCCAGGGTGCTGGCCAAGCTGCAGGGGAGGGAGGGTGAGGGTGTGAACCAGTGTGAAACGTTAGGAGCCTCTAACCCTGAGCTCCTGAAGGACCCAACGCTACTCACTCACTCTTTCTGGTTGCAGTACATTCCCAGAGAATACAGAAGGCCATTCTGTCCACTATCCACCCTAACTCTCTGTCACTTTCCCTCTCCTTCTGCTTCAATCTCACTTTTACTTGCATTGCCCCATGGGAGTCCTTCTCTTTCTCTGATCCAAACCTCCTCTCTCTCTCTCTCTCTCTCTCTCTCTCTCTCTCTCTCTCTCTCTCTCTCTCTCTCTCTCTCTCGCACTCTTTTGTGTCTATTTGACTCTCTCCATATATTTTATATTCATATTTGCTTGGCTTTTGTGTCCTTAATGTATCTCCTTAGTCTGGTAGCCAGAGCTGTTAACCATTGTTTGACAGTTTCCAGGCTTTGGCTTTGGACTTATCTCTGTACTTCCTCAGTAACTGGGAGAGTCTTTGATCTGCAGAACTTTCTTCAGCTCAGTTAGTCTGCTGATTTCACCCTTGTGGTTATCATCTTGGCTTCCAATTGTCGTCTTCGGGGGAGCGAGTGGGGGGCAGGTTATGACAGTACTCTCCACTGTATTTTATTTGGTAACCCAGCATTTCTAGAACTGCTGCTGCTGATGCATATATCAGGTTATTGGTCTCAATTATGTTGGAGGTTGCAATTGTGAGTAGTGCTTCATTGGCTGCTACTAGCATGCTGTCTGTTGGAATTTTACCACCAAGTCTGGGAAGCCTAGTTCATTTAGACAGTCACCAGATTAGCCACGATCTTCTGTCTGTTTGTAGCAGCCAGCATAGATATGCCCTAATGTGAGATTTGAACTTGCATTTCAGTGTACAAGGAAATGCGATTACCTTTGTGCCATCTGTGAATTGTGGAGGTGGGGTTTGAATTTGAGTTTCCCGATCAGCTCGGCTCTGCAGTAATGTTGCTGTGGTGCATCGTGATTGTACGTCTTCCAATTCAATCCTCTGTTGACAATGTTTGATCACTGGGTAACCAATTGTTTTTCAGTGAATGTGGACAACGTTCTTTGCTGTTGTCAGAGACCCCACATGCGCTTGATGTATCCTCTTTCATGTGAGATGCTGTTAAAGTAGCATTCCATTAATTCCATGTTGCCCAGTCCCATCCATTTATGGTTTGATCCGGTAGCCAATTTCTCACTAGAAGCCAAGAACCATTGGCTCAGACCTTATTAATCCAATGAGGGTGTACAGCAGAGACATCGGGATGTCATTTGGACTGGGAAAGTGCAGCCGGATGGCAGTGAAAAGAGGCAAACTCATCAAGACTGAAGGAGTCAAATTACCTGAAGGCCACATTCAAGGTGTACGGGACAGTTACAAATACCTGGGAATCCTGCAGGCGCATGGAAACCATGATGAGGACACCAGGAAGGCTGCGACATCCAAGTGCCTTCAAAGAGTGAGACAGGTCCTAAAAGCCAGCTGAATGGGGAGAACAAGATTAGAGCCATCAACACATTTGCTCTACCAGTCATCAGATACCCAGCCTCAATAGTATGCTGGCCTGGCCAAGGAACAAACTGGAAGCCACTGGCATCAAGACCCAGAAACTACTAACAATCCATAGAGGATTCCACTGAAACCATCCAGCACATTGTAGCAGGGTGAAAGATGAAGGAAGGGACAGCATACTCAGAATGGCACAACCAAGTTCCAGGAACTGTGTACAGGAACATCTGCACTGAGTTTGGATTGGACACTCCCAAGTCCAAATGGCAAACATCCGAGAAGGTAGTAGAGAATGTCAAAGCTAAGGTCCTGAGGGACTTCAAAATGCAGACTGATAAGCAGTGGCCAAGTGGTTAAGGCATTGGTCTGGTGATCTGAAAGTTGCTAGTTCAAGCCTCAGTCCTTGATCAAGGCACTTAACCACACATTTGTCTGTGACGACACTGGTGCCAAGCTGTATTGGCCCTTGCCCTTCCCTTGGACAACATCAGTGATGTGCAGAGGGAAGACTTGCAGCATAGGCAACTGCCGATCTCCCATACAACCCTGCCCAGGCCTGCGCCCTGGAAATTTCCAAGGTGCAAATCCATGGTCTCGAGTCGAACACGTGCTTATAAAAGCAGGTACTGGCCAACCAGCCAGACATAGTAATACTGAACAAGAAACAGAAGAAAGCAGTAGTAACAGATGTGGCAATCCTGAATAACAGTGCCATCAGGAAGAAAGAATACGAGAAGCTAGAGAGATACCAGGGCTTGAAAGAGCAAATAGAAAGGATGTGGCAGGTTAAAGCCAGAGTAATCACCAGAGGTGACAGGAGCACCTGGACTGGGAGGGTGGCTCTAACAAAACCTTGGAAGAACGTCTGAAATCTCAGTCCAGAAGAGCACTCTACAGGGAACAGCAAGGATAGTGTGCTGAACCCTCAAGCTCCCAGGCCTCTGGTAGAGGACCCGAGATTAATGAGAAAATACACAAACACACCTCCCATAACGGGGTGAGGAAAATAAATAAATAATATACAAGTAAATACTGGTGAGCGTAATGCTATTACAGCTCAGGACATTCAGAGTTCAGAATTCAATTCCGGCGTTGTTCTGCAAGGAGTCTCTGTACATCTTTCCCGTGGAATGCGTGGGTTTTCTCTGGGTTTTCCAGTTTCCTCCCACAGTCCAAAGACATACTGGGTAGGTTAATTGGTCATTGTAACTTGTCCCATGATTAGGTTAGTGTTAATCAGTTTGTTGGGGTTGCAGGGGTGGCGTAGAACGAAGGACCGGAAGGGCCTACTCCATGCTGTGACACAAAATAAAACTAAGCAGTGCAAAAAGAGAGCATAGTGAAGTAGAGTACATGGGTTCAGAAATCTGAAGATGGAGGGGAAGAAGTTGTTCATAAAACAGAGTCTCAGGTTCCTGTACCTCATCCTTGAGGGTAGCAAGAAGAAGACATATCCTAGGTGATAGGGGTTCTTAATAATGGATATCACCTTTTGAGGCATTGTCTTTTGAAGATGTCCTTACTGCAGGGGAGGCTAGTGCCCATGATGGAGCTGGCTGACTTTGCAAATTTCTGCAGTGTTTTGTGATCCTGTACAGTGGCCCTTCTATTCCAGATGGTGATGCAACCAGTTGGAATGCTCTCCATGGTGCCATTCCTGTCTGTCTCCACATCTCTCTATCCACTCTCCTATCTTCCCTTTATTTCTTTCCCTTCTTGTCTCCTTCCCTCTCTCTTCTTCTTTCTCCCATGTCTTCCACCTCCTCTCCTCTCACTCCCTCGATTCTTCCCCTTTCTCCCAGACTCCCTTTCCCATCTCTCACCATCTCTCTCTCCTCCCTCTTCCCTCTGTTTCTCAGAGGCTGATAGATTCTTGATTAGTCAGGGTATGAAGTGATACAGGGAGAAGGCAGGAAATTGGTGCTGAGAAGGAAAATGGATCAGCCTTGATGAAATGATGAAGCAGACTCATTGGGCCAAATGGCCTAATTCTGCTTCTCTATTTTATGCTCCTCTATTTTTTTCTCACTCCCTTCATTTCCCCACCACCCCTTTCCATCCCCTCTTTCTCCTCACCTCCTACGCTCACTGATCTCCATCTCCCCTGTCCCTCTCCCTCCCCCTTTCTGTCTCCATATCTCTTGTTCCCTCTCTCCGTTCCTTTCCCAGTGTCTGAACTTCCTCGTTCTTTCATCCTCTCTCTGTCTTCAGACCATTATTGGGTGGCAGTAATGGTCCTTCCATCATTCCCAGATCCCACGTGCCCACTCCCCCAGCTACCTGGATGGCTAGAGGCATCAGCCTGTTCTGGGGGTCCTGGAACAACAGGCAGAGGGGGGCTGCCACGTATTGTTGATTCCCCTTAATCACATTTCCAACAGTTCCATCCAAGATCTTGTAGTCCACGATGTAAATGTTTCCCTTCTGTGAATGGACACAAGAAACACACACACTGAGTCATAGACAAGAGAGAGAAACATCCCCACTACAAACAAAACAAAAAGCAATAAAATGCTGGAGGAAATTAGCAAGGCAGGCAGCATCGATGGAAAAGAGTAAACGGTCAATGTTTCGGGCTGAAACCCTTCATCAGGATTGGAAAGGAAGGGGAAAGATGCCAGAATAAAAAGGTGAGAGGGAAGGGGGAAAGAGGCTAGCTGGTGAAGAATCGGAGGGCAGCAGAAATCACTGAGGGGGAAGCAGTGAGAAAGGATTTCACTGAGCTCCTGAAGAGAAGATTTAAACTTCTTCAGAGTTTGCGGCGGAGCAGCAAATCATAAACAGGAGAAAGTCTACAGATGCAACACGGACAAAATGCTGGAAGAACTCAGCAGATCAGGCAGCATCTATGGAAATGAGTAAACAGTAGGCATTTCCAGCAGAGATCATTCCTCAGGACTGAAAAGGAAGGGAAGATGTCAGAATAAAAAGCTGGGTGGAGGGGAAGGAGGATATATGGAAAGTGATAGGTGAAGTCAGGTGGGTGGGAAAGGTCAAGCATTGGAGAAGAAAGAATCTGAAAGGAGAGTGTGGACAATAGGAGAAAGGGGAGGAGGAGGGGACCCAGAGGGAGGTGATAGGCAGGTGAGAAAAAGTAAAAAGTCAGAGTGGGGAACAGAGGAATGGGGGGTGGAGAATTTGTTCACTGGAAGGAGAAATCGATTTTCATGCCATCAAGTTGGAGGCTACCCAGATGGAATATAAGATGTTCCTCCTCCTTCCTGGGGGTGGCCTCATCTTGACATAAGAAGATGCCATGGATTGACAAGGTCAGAATGGTAATGGTAATTGGAATTAAAATGTTTGGCTATCCAGAAAAAATAAATAAATAAAAGCCAGCAGAGAGGGAATAAAAGCCCTTCCTAAATGTGGCACAAAACTACTGTATGTAGCCATGACAATTAAGGAGGCTAGAATTATCTAACTTGGACTTTCTCTGCCCTTTTTTAAAAAAGAGAGTTTATTTCAAGTACTCCAAAACTACAACCAAAATTAGAACAACAAATAAACTCCAACTAAATTAAAACAGACCCATCTGCAGCAGGATGCTATGCATTCCCCACAGTTCCCAATGGATCTGGAAGACCTGCATGGTGTCCATGGGCACTGCACATTCTTTTTCAGGGATACCTGGGAATGAACATAGATCTTGCCAGGTATTCAGTTCGAGTGGAGCCCTCAGCTGCCTTCCAGACATTGGGAGTGTGTGATGGTACAGTGTAGAAGGAACTTCACTCTGTGTCTGACCTTGGGAATGGGATCTCTGTATCTAAGCTGGCCAATTAACCTGCAAACCAACACATCTTTGGAATGTGAGATGAATCAAAAGAAACCCATGCAGTCACAGGGAGAATGTGCAAACCACCCCCACCCCCCAGCACACACACACACATAAATCAGAGGTCAGGAATGAACCCAGATCTCTGGCATTGTGAGGTAGCAGCTCTACCCACTGCTCTAATGTGCCACCCTGGTAGTCCTTTGACCCTAATGCAGTAAATACCAGAAACATGCACGCACCTTCATTTCCTGTGCCAGTGTAGAGCCACCGAGGAACTGGTTGATCATGGTGTCTGTCACAGGGAATTTCTTTGGAATCTCTGTGCACCTCTCGATCAAGCAGGGATTGCAACCATTTTTGAACTGGTACCCAAAGAACCAGTCTTCCTTCCAATGCTTTACCACAAAGACTGGTAGATAACGGAGATGGGGGAGGTGGGGAGAGAAAATGAGAGATAAGAGGAAAATCCCCTGATGAGTACTGATCTCCTGTAGAAAAATTCCTTCTACTAGGTTGTTCCACGACCTTAAAAGTACACAGAGACAGTGGCCACCCTCTGCCCTTCCTTGCTCATTGGTGAGCTGCTGGTTACTGTTTGTCTGTCTTTGTGTGCACTTTCAGATGGTGGGGAGTATCGGTAGCTTGGGCTGATGTTGCAGTTGGGTTTGATGTTGCAGTGTTCACTGAGCTTGTCAATTAGCTTGCAGACGTTTCATCACCAGACGAGTTGACACCCTCAGTGCCCAGTTGTTGGTGTTTCTCTGGGAATGCTCACATTTATATAAGCCCTCATTTACTTGCCCCAGTCCTGGTTGGCTACTCCTTCAATTGACCTTTGAACTCTATTGGCTCATGTTTCTTTGACCCTTGACCTTTGAATTTTATTGGCTTGCATTTCTTTGGTTCTTATGGTTTCAAGTAGCGACCATCTATGAATATCTAAGAGCCAAAGAAGTGCAAGCCGGTAGAATTCAAAGGGTAGCCAATCAGGACCAAGGCAAGTGAACTGACAGCCTATTTAAATTGCTATGCACCCGATAATGGGTTAAAAGAACCAGTAGAAATGGAACACACCTGGAGTCTGGATTTGCTGCAAGCAAAACACTATTTATTAGTATCTATGTAAATCAATAATAAAACCAGATAAATCAACCAAGTTAGCAGAGTTTATGCATATGTAAGTGTGTAAATATGAAACCCCAAACTTCTTCAAGCTCAGGTGGTAAATGATAGAGTCTTACAATGGTAAAGAAATGAAGTCAGTTCAGATCGTGATATTGAGTTGAGTAGAATTGAGGAGAAAGAGAGAGAGGTGATTTGTTTTCCAAGTAAACCGACGCCATCGATTCTTCCTGTGTTGTCTTCCAAAGTCCTGTTAAAGTCATCTCTTGTACGTACCCCTATCTTAACAATTTGCATTTCAAAATTACCTTATGCAAAGGCACGGACTCAGTCCCCTTTCCAATACCTTTCATAATATTTACTTCATCAGTTTTCATCTCCTCACTGAATTCCAAAACACTGTCCAATATTAGTGACTTAAAAGCTCCAGTATCTCACCAGATTCTCACAGGAACCGGAGTTGACCCCTCCTTTACAGACACAAACCCATTTAAGATGAACCACTCAAATCCTCTTGCACTCGGCCAGACCCCTCCTTCCTTAGCGGTGTTGCAACTGACTGCACACAAGCATTTGGAATTGTCTCCGTTTCTTTTCCTTTTTTCCTTTTCAGAGCAAAACAATTAGCCGCCACCTGACCAGGCTTCTTACAAAAGTGACATGTAAAACTGGAAAACTTTCCTTTCAAGTGATTTCTTACCTCCTTACTTTTGACACTAGTTCCTGACTTACTCTCCAATTTAACCTGTATGTTATCCTTGTTATCTCTGTTACTCTTTTGGTAGCTCTTACTCTGGAAAAACTTAACCTTATAAGTTAAGGCACACTCGTCTGCTAACCTAGCAGATGCAGAAAGGGTCATGCCTCTTTCTCCCCTAAATTTGTCTTTATGTCAACAGGAACACAGTTTTTAAACTCTTCCACAAAAATAAACTCTTTTAAGTTGTTAATATTCTCATCCACCCCTTTTGAGGTACACCAATGATTGAAGTACACTTGTTTTTCATGGGCAAACTCCACTTTTTTTTGGTTCCAAGACTTCCTCAAATCTCAAAACTTTTGTCTGTACCCCTTGGAACCAACTCATAAGCCTTAAGCACAGTATCTTTCACTTTCAAATATCAAAGCAGAATACGCTTGCTGAGCCTTCCTCTTAATCACACTTTGTAACAAAACAGCTCACTGCCCCCCTCAGCCACTGCTGATTACAAGCCATTTGTAGGAAGTGGAAGTATGCACTTTCCTGCATTTCAAAATGATGGAAGTACTTATCAACTTCTGCTTCATCAAATGGAGGTACCAACTTAATTTCTCAACTAACACTAAGCCCACCAAGGTCTGCCACGACCTCTTTGCTGCATTCTCTCCCTCTCGAACATTCTGTTTTTCTGCCTCTTCTCTCTGTTTATCTGCCTCTCTAGCATCATATTGCCTCCGCTTTTCTGCTTTATCAGTCTCGAGCTGTTTTAGTTGCAACTCATGCTCACACTTCAATTTTGCTACCTGAAGCTGAAGCTCAGCCTCAGTAAGTTTACCTTAAGCAAGCATTTCCAACACATCCACTTTGAACTTCCTTGGATATATAATACTATGCTATTAACATCTGCATATGAGCCTTCTTCATTCTAGTAGTCACCTTACATTTTAAGTTATGAGTAATTCCCAACAGCACATCCTTCTTAGCAACATTCAATGCCTCAGGGATTGGCTCTGCCAGAAACTTATTAACCTCAAACTCCATTTCTGCTGATTTTACACTCAAGCAAATTAAAAGATATTTTCCCAATTGCAGCAACCATTAATCACTCAATTAAGCCCCCAACAAATTTAGAATAGCTCCCAAAACATTTAGTACATATCCCGGACGAGCCCCCACTTTTGTTATGTACCCCGTTACGTGTTAAAAGAACAAGCAGAAATAGAACACACCTGGAATTTGGTTTTGCTACAAACAAAATACTATTTATTAGTATCTATGTAAATCAGTAATAAAACCAGATACATAAAACAGGTTAACAGAGTTCATGCATATATAAGTGTGTAAATATTGAACCCCAACTTCCTTCAAGCTCAGGTGGAAAATGACACAGTCTTACAATGGTATAGAAATGAAGTCAGTTCAGTTCATGATATCGAGTTGAGTAGAATTGAGGAGAGAGAAAGAGGTGATTTGTTTTCCAAGTAAGCCAACACCATCGATTCTGCCCACGTTGTCCTCTGAAGTCCTGTTAAAGTCACCAACTGTGACCACACAAAAGGGTATCATCTTCATGCAGTAAAGCTATCAACCCAGGCAAGGGTTAAACACACCAATTGCCTTCCTCCGGTCACCACTTTTCCACACTGCGAGCAAAACACACCCTTCGTGGGCACTCAAAGCTCATCCATTGTCTATTTCTTCTGTGTGTCTGTCTGAAAAGCCAGCTTGTATATATCCCAAACATGCTGAATGCCAGCTGTCCATTATATAGCTCCACCCTTCCATAACCTTGGCAACTCATGAGTTGTTCAGTGCTCTTTCTCTCTCTGTATCAGTATACACACACACGCTCTCTCTTTTTAAAGGCACAGTCCATATTGAATAAACCTTAGGATCTTGTTACAAAATGTGAGCACACACAGGGGAAACACCAGCAACTGTGCACTGAGGATGTCACCATGACTGGTGATGAAACACCTACAAGTTATTTGTGTGTAGATTTTCACTGACTTCATTGTATTTCTTTGTTCTGCTGTGAATGTCTGCAAGAAGTTGAATCTCGATGTTTTAGCTGGTCAACTATAGGTATTTTATGGATTTTGAATTTTCTTGCTGGCTTCAAGGTCCAAAAATAACCTCTCATTAGCCATTTTGAGTAGAGCCCTTTGCAATTTATGTAAAGAACTTGGACAAAACCTCCAAGAGCAGTGCTATTGAATGTGCTGATGATGCCAAGGTGTGTAGTACTACTGGAGGATCTCAGTGGGTTAGGCAGCATCTGTGAGAGGCAATGGACAGTCACAGTCAGTTTTTCAAGTTGAGACACATGCTGTCCAGATGAAGGGTCGTGGTCCAAAATGTTGACAATCCATTTCCCTCCACAGCTGCTACCTGAATCACTGAGTTCCACCCACAGACTGTAGCACCAGAATCTACCACCTTATCTTTGCAGGAGCCAGCAAGAGGATGTCTGTGGCTACAAAGAAATACAGGCAGCTTACATGAGTGATCAAAGATATGGCAATGGGCTTTCATGTGGAAATATCAAAATTGATGGGAGAACATCTTTAAGATAAACTTGTTACCTGAATGGTGAAAGATTGCAAGCTTCAATATTGTTAAGTTGGCAAATTGATCTCTAACTGCTACATGTACCAAGGTATAGTGAAATGTCAGATTTGTATTCCATCCACACAGATCATTTCATCACCTCAATGTATTGAGGTAGTTCAAGGGAAAACATAGAGCAGAATGAAGAATAAAACATTCTTCTTCTATTCCCCACTCTGGCCTCTTACTGCTTCTCCTCACCTGCCAAACGCTTCCCCTGGTGCCTTGCTCCTTCCCTTTCTCCCATTGTCCACTCTCCTTTCTTAGTGGGAGAGGAAGAAATGAAGAAACTGAACTCTTTTTGTCAGAGGATTCAAAGTTTCTTCCAGAAAGGGTGGGGGCAATAGGAATGTTTAAAAAGGTTTAAGGGAGATATTTGATCATGCAAATGGGTGAAGGCTACAATGTGATCAGAGGTGATGTTATTAAATGGTGGGTCTAAAATGTGCTTCTCTCAGTGCCTCCCCCTCCATTTACTGAAACCTCACTTCCTGTAACATCATACAGTCATAGACATAGAGTCATACAGCATGGAAACAGGCCATTTGGCCCATCTGGTCCATGTTGACCACAATTCCCATCCATTTGTCCACATTTGGTTCATATCCCCCTCAAGCTGACAATAAATTGGACATGAGCTCACAGCCTATATCTTTATTGTCTACCTGCACAGCACTCTCTCTGTAGCTGTTCCATTTTATTCTACACTGTTATTGTTTTACCTTGTTCTACCTCAATGCACTATGTAACAATTTAGTCTGTATAAACAGTATGCCAAGCAAGCTTTTCGCTGTAACTCAGTATGTGTAGCTCTAATATACCAATTAAAATTCCATTTCTATCACTATCAATTTCTTTTTAAACATTACTAATGTACCTGCCTCAACTACATCCTCTGGCAACTCATTCCACATATGGATCACACTCTAGGTAAATAAGCTGCCACTCCAGTTACCATTAAATTTTTCCTCCTTTCACCCTCAATATATGCCTCTGGTTCTTGATTCACCAAGTCTGGTGGGGGAAAACTCTGTGCTTTCACCCTCTCTGCACCCCTTTATTCAAAGTAAATTTATTATGAAAGTACATATACAACCCTGAGATCCAATTTCCTGTGGGCATACTCAATAAATCCTTAATAGATAATAATCATAATAGAATTGTTAGAGCATTTTTCAGAGTTATGGTATCTAGCAAATACTAATTTGTAATGTACTACCTCAATACAGCAGCCAACCTTCAGACCTGAAATTGGATTGTATATTGAATTTAAAATGCAGCTCTTACAATGGTCTTCCTGGAGCTGGAAACTGGGGTTGATTTCGAACAAAGAAACACTCTATTTGATCACAGATGCCTGCATACGCTTGAATGCAGACCAGAGTCAGTGAGAATTAACATTCATTTTGGGTGTCTGGAGTGTAGATGTGAAGACGGAGAGGTTTGGAAAACTATTATTTAAATCAAAGGAAGCATTGTACTTGCATTGTATCTATAGAATTGTCCTGCTCCTTTCCTTTGATTTTTAGCTTATAAACATATCATGTAATATTGGGTCAGGCAGGCCACCTCTTCCAGAAGCTTAATGTTCCAGGGTTCCAATGTTTCAGACATGATAGAGGCAGAGGGATGAAGGGTGGGGAGGTGGCTTTGCTAGTCAGGAAAAATGTTACAACAGTACTCAGGCAGGACAGATTAGAGTATTGTCTACCGAGGCCATTTGGGTGGAGTGGAAAAACAGGAAAGGTATGACCACTTTAATGGGTTGATTTATAGACCACCCAATAGTCAGCGAGAATTGGAGGAGCAAATCTGCAGAGAGATAGCAGACAACTGTAGGAGACATGAAGTTGTGATAGTAGGGGATTTTAATTTTCCACATATTGATTGGGACCCCCATACTGTTAAAGGTCTAGATGGGTTAGAGTTTGTAAAATGTGTTCAGGGAAGTTTTCTAAATCAATATATAGAGGTACCATCTAGAGAGGATGCAATATTAGACCTTCTATTAGGAAACGAGTTTGGACAGGTGACGGAAGTGTGTGTAGGGGAACACTTTGGTTCCAGTGATCATAACACCATTAGTTTCAACTTAATCATGGATAAAGATAGATCTGGTCCTCGGGTTGAGGTTCTAAACTGACAAAAGGCCAAATTTGAAGAAATGAGAAAGGATCTAAAAAGCATGGATTGGGTCAGGTTGTTCACTGGCAAGGATGCAATTGGTAAATGGGAGGCCTTCAAAGGATAAATTTTGAGAGTGCAGAGTTTGTATGTTCCTGTCAGGATTAAAGCCAAAGTGAATAAGAATAAGGAACCTTGGTTCTCTAGGGATATTGGAACTCTGATAAAGAAGAAGAGAGAGATGTATGACATGTATAGGAAACAGGGAGCAAATAAGGTTCTTGAGGAGTATAAAAAGTGCAAAAAAATACTTAAGAAAGAAATCAGGAGGGCTAAAAGAAGACATGAGGTTGCTTTGGCACTCAAGGTGAAGGATAATCCAAAGAGCTTCTACAGGTATATTAGGAGCAAAAGGATAGTAAGGGATAAAATTGGTTGTCTTGAAGATCAGAGTGGTCAGCAATGTATGGAACCAAAAGAAATGGGGGAGATCTTAAATGGTTTTTTTTTGCATCTGTATTTACTAAGGAAACTGGCAATGAGTCAATGGAAATAAGGCAAACAAGTAGTGAGGTCATGGAACCTATACAGATTGAAGAGGAGGAGGTGCTTGCTATCTTGAGGAAAATCAAGAGTAGATAAATCCCCAGAACCTGACAGGGTATTTCCTTGGACCTTGAAGGAGACTAGTGTTGAAATTGCAGGGGCCCTGGCAGATATATTTAAAATGTTGGTATCTATGGTGAGGTGCCATGGCTTTGTGCACGGTAGGTCATGTTTAACAAATCTATTAGAGTTTTTTGAAGAGGTTACAAGGAAAGGGGATGAAGAGAAGGCAGTGCGATGTCCATTGTTATTTGTCATCTATATCAATGACCTGGATGATAATGTGCTAAACTGGATCAGCAAATTTGCTGATGATATGAACATTGGAGGTATAGTGGACAGTGAGGAAGTTTTTCAAAGCTTGCAGAGGGATTTGGACCAGCTGAAAAAAATGGGCTGAAAAATGGCAGATGGAGTTTAATACAGACAAGTGTGAGGTGTTGCACTTTGGAAGGAAAAACCGAGGTAGAACATATAAGGTAAATGGTAGGGCACTGAGGAGTGCAGTAGAACAGAGGGATGTGGGAATACAGATACAAAAATCCCTAAAAGTGGCATCACAGGTAGATAGGGTAGTAAAGAGAGCTTTTGGTACATTGGCCTTTATAAATCAAAGTATTTAGTTTAAGTGTTGGAGTGTTATAGTGAGTTTGTATAAGGCATTGGTGAGGCTGAATTTGGAGTATTGTGTACAGTTTTGGTCACCGAATTACAGGAAGGATATTAATAAGGTTGAGAGAGTGCAGAGAAGGTTTACAAGGATGTTGCCGGGACTTGAGAAACTGAGTTACAGAGAAAGGTTGAATAGGTTAGGGCTTTATTCTCTGGAGAGTAGAAGAATGAGGGGAGATTTGATAGAGGTATATAAAATTATGATGGGTATAGATAGATTGATGCAAGCAGGCTTTGAGGCTAGGGGAGAAAAAAACCAGAGGGCATGGGTTAAAGGTGAAGGGGGAAAAGTTTAAAGGGAACATGGGGGGGGAGCTTCTTCACAGTGGTGGGAGTGTGGAATGAGCTGCCAGATGAAGTGGTAAATGCGGGCTCACTTTTAACATTTAAGAAAAACTTGGACAGGTACATGGATGAGAGGAGTATGGAGGAATATGGTCCAGGTGCAGGTCAGTGGGACTAGGCAGAAAAATGGTTTGGCACAGCCAAGAAGGGCCAAAAGACCTGTTTTTGTGCTGTAATGTTCCCTGGTTCTAAGTGCCTCCTATATGATGCCTGCAGCTTGCTTTGCTGAACAAAGACTTCTGTATCCATCAGTGTCTCTGCAGTGACTTTATTCACAGTCACAACAAGGATCAATAAAAGACCACACCAAACCACTCCAGTGACATCACAGGATGATTTGCCACAATATTGAACATTATCTCCACCCATTCAGGCCCAACGCGCTTGAATTTCCTTCTACACTGCTATCAGTGTAAAGGGTCAGGATGAGGGCAATGTGGGAACTACTCCCACACATGGGGCAGAGGTGTTAGGCAGATGTTGAAGTGATGTACTCCTCAGACATGCCCACAGTGTCTCGGTGTGCTCCTGATGAATGGTTTTGAGGTTGTCAATACCAGCCTTCCTCCAAACAACTCTTCCAAGAGGCCATGTAACTACACTTTATGGGCTGTGTATGAGGGAATAGTTAGAATAATTGAGGAGCATGGTCAAAGGTCAGTGCAACATCATGAAGTGGTGGGGGGTGGGGTGGTGGTAGGTGCCAAGCTGACTTTGCACCAGAGCTCTAATGGTGAAGTTTTATATCTTTAACCAGTGATCGACCATGAAAGACAAACCAGGTGGACCCAAGTCCGGAGGAGACCAGAGACAAGGATAGAATCCTCACTTGTTGGTTTGTCAGTAGGGAGCACAGGCTACAACTCAAGAAGCACTACTCACCAGGGTAGGTAAACTCAAGGCTGAGCAAAAATGAACAGAGGGAACTTAAATGGACAAACAAAACAAGGCACGGGCGCACTGATAACTAAAACAAGACACAGGTGAAAAATAATCAACTAATAATCGGGGAGAAGGGTTGCCAGAGCCTGGAGGTCTCCAACGCCCCCTGGTGGTCAGAGTAAGGCATGAGACATGCAGTGAAGAGCCCAGACTGTGCTGTTCCATGTTTCCAATATCCAGTGAGGTTAGAGGCCTACAGATGGATGGCTCTATGATCAGCCCTCAGATAAGGGGAGAGATTCTGAGGGAACTGAGAAAAAGTCCAGAGGTTTAAGGTGCTTGAAAATTCAGGGCCCTTTCCCTACAGCCTTGACTTTATCATGAAGAGTTTGTAGGGCAGGAGGAAGAAGAGGGGATGGGGCAGAGGGTTGGCCAATCTATGAAAGGCTGCGACGGAACAAAAGGACATGCAGAACAGAAAATCTGGGGCAGCACAGTGGGTAGAGCTTCTGACTCACAGCTCCAGGAAACAGGGTTCCACCCCCACCTCCAGCACTGCTTGTAAGTGCAGGAACACCCCCTCCCTTTGCTTAGGGGCTCCAGGTTACTCTCACATTCCAAAGATGTGGTGAGCCGGTGTGTCAACTGGTTGCTGTAAACTGTACAGGGTGCTGGTGGGAGTATGTATGTCCTTACTGTAATTCACAATTATTCTCTATTATGTATTGCACTGAACTGCTGCCACTAAGTCAACAAATTTCATGACATATGCCAGTGATATTAAACCTGACTCTGATGTTACCGTATACTACCTTGATAAATTTTTTTCTCATGCATTTCCAGGAAATTAACAAATACAGTAGATTTAAAAAATCTACACACAAAGACAGACAACCAGCCAAAGTGCAAAAGAAGACAAACTGTGCAAATAGAAAATAAGTTATACTGAGAAGTTATAGCTCGGTCCTTGCAAGTGAATATTAGAGGTTGTGGGATCAGTTCAGAGTTGAGGAGAGTTCACACTGTTCAATAGCCTGATTGTTGAGGGGTAATAACTATTCCTGAAACTCATGGTGTGGGACCCAAGGCTTCTGTGCCTCCTGTCTGAAGGTGGTGGTGAGAACATGGCCTGGATGGTGGGGTGTTTGATCGTGGATGTTGCTTTCTTGTGACAGTTCTGCAGGTAAATGTACGAGAGCTGGGATGGTGTTATATGGACAATTCACCTGGCAACCTTGCCGCTGTGGGCAGAATTCCCAGCTTCCTAACCCATCCTGATAAAGGGTCTCTGCCTGAAACATTGACTGTACTTTTTTCTGTAGATGCTGCCTGGCCTGCTGAGTTCCTCCAGTGTTTTGTGTGCGTTGCTTGTGTAACGGCCTGGGAAAGGTTTCACTTCTCATGTAATGGTTTCTCTGTAGCACAGTGTCTGGGAAATGACTATAGATAACAGGGGGTTTGGAATGTACGCTGGCCAATGAGGGAAGGTGCTTTCCTTTCTTCTGTGCCCAAGAGAAGGTTTCATGGTCTTTTGTTCAGCAGAAGATGAAAGCAGATGCCAGAACGAAGAAGCTGTAGATTGCAGGACGGAGTGGACTTGGAATGGGGACAGGAGTCGACAATGCTCAGGAAAAATCGATGAGAATGAACAGAAGGAAAACAGTGAGCTCCAATGTGTGCATTGGACCACTGCATTAAAACGGGCCCTTTTTCTTTTTGTTTTCTTTACTAACCCTCTAGTCAAATTAAGAATTATAAAGCTCAATCATTTAATGCATATTGTGTACTATCTGTTATTTCGGGGTACAGTACTGATTTGTAACAGGGGAACACATCATGCAGCATCCACCCAAATGAGATTTCTCAAGTTTGGATGGGCCAGAGGCCGTCTTCCTCTAGACTAAGCCGCTAGCCGAACCTGAGGGTTACAATTGTGGGGGTATCATTTGGGGTTGATTTCATTGGATGCTATGTGATTACCCTGAGCAATGAACCAGTGGATTGTGTGTTTAAGTGTGTGCTTGTATGGATGCTACCAGGGGTGGAGTGGTGGTGTTCATGCATGAGGGTTACTGGTAACTAGCGCATGCATGTTGAGTGGGGTAGAAATTCATACTCCCAATGGATTGTTAATTCACCTATTAAATGCTATTAAAGTTGTCGACAAAATTACGATTGTGGGGCTGAGGTTTGATAAAATGGCGGGTGCAGCTCTCATTTTAGTGCAGACTAGCGCTGACGTAGCAGCCATGGGATGGGCCAAATCACGTCGTGTTTCCTGTAGCTGGGGGCGGAGACTTCAAAGGCAGGGTGCTATCGATTCTGAGGAGTGAGAGTAAAGAGTGGTCGGATTTGGAATGGCTAATCAGCTCCCACCTCCCAGGGAAGAGCAAGGATTCTGAGCTAGCATCATCCCTTAACTCTCTGGCGAATAAATGGGAAAATGCCCAGGTCCAAAGTCCCAGCTACAGCAGGCTCCACCTATTCTCTGGAATAACGCCCACCCCTAAAGGGGAAGAGGAGTATGAGACCTGGGTGGAGCAGGCCTCTCAGTTGTTAGGTGTCTGGTAGTGCTCTGATGTCGTACAGTGACAGAAATTGATTGAGAGTTTGAGTGGGTGGGCTGATGTTGTGAGAGCCATCAGGTCATGATACCCTCTAGCAAATACAGCTGATTACATGAGAAAACTGGAAAATACCTTTGGCACGACATGAAGCCCAATGGAGCACATGACGGGGTTTCAGAAAGTAGGTCAGGAGAAGGGGGAGATGCTTTCTGCCTACATCTTTCAGCGGGAGAGGCAGCTAAATTGCTTGTGGCACGGGGGGGGGAACATTCAGGTGGCTGAGGTAGATCAGTTAAGAATGGACCAGATAGCAAAGGGCGTCTAGTCCCAGGACCTGATCGCTTGAGGTCTCTGACTATCTCGTAATACATGTCTCCCTACCTCGTTTGTTGAACTGATCAGATAAGTACGCGAAGAGAGGGAGAGGGAACGGGAATAGACAGAATGAGCAAAGCACCCCGTAGCCATTCCCACCAACAATAAGTGTACCGTTTTGGATACTGTTGGTGGGGACGACCTACCAGGGACAAGTTGCAGTGGTTGTGTCTCTGGCACTGAGACTGGACCCTCAGCTCAGAAAGGAAGGAGGAAAAAGAGGAGAGCAGTAGTGATAGGGGATTTGATAGCTAGGAGGACAGATAAGAGGTTCTGTGGAAGCGATCGAGAATCTCGGATGGTCTGTTGCCTCCCTGGTGCCAGGGTCTGCGATATTTCGGTACGAGTTCTCAGTATTCTCAAGAGGGAGGGTGAGCAGCCAGATGTCGTGGTCCATGTAGGGACCAATGACGTGCGTAGGAAGGAGGAGGATGAGGTCCTGCAAAGAGGGTTTAGGGAGTTAGGTGCAAAGTTGAAGGACAGGACCTCCAGGGTTGCAATCTCAGGATTGCTACCCATGCCACGTGCTAGTGAGGCTAGAAATAGGAAAATAATGCAGCTAAATACATGGCTAAGGAGATGGTGCAGGAGCAAGGGCTTCATGTTTCTGGACAATTGGGCTTTATTCCAGGGAAGGTGGGACCTGTTCCGACAGGACGGGTTGCACCTGAACTGGAGGGGGACTAACATCCTTGTGGGTAGATTTGCTATTGCTGCTCCTGTGGGTTTAAACTAGATTTGCAGGGGAAGGGGATCCAGAGTGTTAGAGCAGATAGTGAGGTGGAGGAAGATAAAGGTCATGCGAGGACAGCATGTATAGACAGAAATCAAAGGTTTCTACATGATAGAAATGTTCTTAGGTGCATCTATTTCAATGCAAAGAGTATTGTAGGTAAAGCAGATGAGCTTAGGGTGTGGATTGGCACGTGGGATTACGACATTATTGCTACTAGTGAAACTTGGTTGCAGGAGGGGCAGGACTGGCAGTTTAAAGTTCCAGGGTTCTGTTGTTTCAGACGTGATAGAGGAGGAGGGATGAAAGGGGCGGAGTGGCATTACTAGTCAAGGAAAATATCACAGCCCGAGGGGCTTGTCTATAGATTCCACATGGGTGGAGCTGAGGAACGGGAAAGGTGTGACTCACACTAATAGGGTTGTATTATAGACCACCCAATAGTCAGAGAGAATTGGAGGCACAAATCTGTAGAGAGATAGCAGACCAATGTAAGAAACAGAAAGTTGTAATAGTAGGGGATTTTAACTTTCCACATACTGACTGGGACTCTCACACTGTGAAAGGGCTAGATGGCTTGGAGTTTGTCAAATGTGTTCAGGAATGCTTTCTAAATCAATATATAGAGGTACCTACGAGAGAAGATGCAATACTTGATCTCCTATTTGGGAACCAGACAGGTCAGGTAACAGAAGTACATGTAGGTGAACATTTTGGGTCCAGTGACCATGATGTCACTAGTTTCAAGTTAATTATGGATAAGGATAGGTCTGGTCCTCGAGTTGAGGTTCTAAATTGGAGAAGGGCCAATTTTGTGGAAATGAAAAAGGATCTAGGAAGAGTGGATTGGGATAAGTTGTTTTCTAGCAAGGATATGTTCAGTAAGGTGCAATTTCAAAGGCAAAATTTTGAGAGTGCATTTTACATGTTCCTGCCAGGATTAAAGACAAAGTTAACAGGCATAAGGAACCTTGGTTTTCAAGGGATATTGGCAATCTGGTTAAGAAAAAGAGAGAAGTGTATAGCAGGTATAGGCAACAAGGAACATATGAGGTACTTGAAGAATAGAGAAAATGTAAGAAAATACTGAAGAAGGAAACCAGGAAGGCAAAAAGAAGACATGAGATTGCTTTGGCAGATAATGTGAAGGTAAACCCAAAGGGTTTCTACAAGTATATTAAGAGCAAAAATGTAGTAAGGGACAAAATTGACCCCCAAGAAGATCAGAGTGGTCGTCTATGTGCGGAGCCTCACAAGATGGGGGAGATCTTAAACGGTTTTTTTGCATCAGTATTTACTCACAAAACTGGCATAACGTATGTGGAAGGAAAGAAAACAAGCAGTAGTGTCATGGAACATGTAGAGATTAAAGAGGAGGAGGTGCTTGCTGCCTTACAGCGAATAAAGGTAGATAAATCCCCCGGGCCTTACATGATATTTCCTCAGACCTTGAGAGAGACTAGTGTAGAAATTGCAGGGGCCCTGGCAGAAATATTTAAAATGTCCTCAGCCACGGGTGCAGTGCCAGAGGATTGGAGGGTAGCTCATGTTGTTTGGTTCTTTAAAAAAGGCTCTAAAATTAAACCAGGCAATTACAGGCCGGTGAGCCTGACATTATTAGTAGTAGGCAAATTATTGGAAGGTCTTCTGAGAGATCAAATATACAAGTATTTGGACAGCCAAGGGCTGATTAAGAACATTCATCATGGCTTTGGCGTGGTAGATTACTAAAGAATCTTTTAGAGTTTTTCAAGAAGGTTACCAAGAAAGTAGATGAAGGAAAGTCTGTGGAAGATGTCTACACGGACTTTAGTAAGGCCTTTGACAAGGTCCCACATTGGAGGTTAGTTCAGAAGGTTCAGACACTAGATATCCGTGGAGAGGTTGTAAACTGGACTCAAAATTGGCTGTGTGGGAGAAGACAGAGAGTGGTAGTGGATGATTGCTTCTCAGACTGGAGGTCTGTGACTAGCAGTGCATCTCAGGGATCTGTGCTGGGACCATTGTTGTTTGTTGTCTATATCAATGATCTAGATGATAATGTGGAAAATTAGATCAGCAAGTTTGCAGATGACACTAAGATAGAGGCATTGTGGACAGCAAGGACGGCTTTCAAAGCTTGCAGAGGGATCTGGACCAACTGGAAAAATGGGCCAGCAAATGGCAGATGGAATTTAATACAGACAAGTATGAGGTGTTGCAATTTGGAAGGACAAATCAAGGTAGGACATATAATGGTAGGGCACTGAGGAGTGTGGAGGAACAAAGGGATCTGGGAGTTCAGAGACATAATTCCCTGAAAGTGACGTCACAGGTAGACAGGGTTGTAAAGAAGGCTTTTGGCATCCTGGCATTCAGGGAGCAGTAGAGGAGATTGTGGCAGAGTTGAGAATGGAGATGCCTTGGTTGTTGTCAGCTGGTGTGAGCCCCCGCCCCCCCCCCCCCCATCACAAATCACTACCAGAGGGCGTTCACAGTGGCCAAAGTGTTATGGGAGGAGTATTTCATTTATTATGGCCTCCCCAGGTGGATACATAGTGATCAGGGATGGGACTTCAAGAGCAGATTCATCCATGAGTTACTGGGCATGCTTGGAGTCGAGAAGTCAAGGACCACGCCCTATCATCTGCAGGGTGATCCCCGGCCCGAGGAGTTTAATCAGACCTTGCTAGACATGCTGGGGACTCTGGAGGTCAGCGAGTAGAGCAGGTGGGGTCAACATATTGGACATTTGATCCTCAGTTACAACTGTACCTGAAATGAAGCTACCGGGTACTTGCCATACTACCTGATGTTTAGGGCAAGGCGAGGTTGCCCATTGGCCTTTGTTTTGGGACTGACGTTTTGGGGATTTACCACCAAAGAAGTATGTGTCTGCATTGAGAAGGGAGCTGAAAAGGGCTTAAGAATTAGCTGGGGTCGTGGCTGCCAAGCAGAATCAAGGAAATAAGAGGAAGTATGATCAAAAGTTTAGGTTCTCCCAATTCTTGCCAGGAGACCGAGTCCTCATAAGGAATTTGGGGCTACCTGGGAAGCATAAGTTGGCTGGCCGCTGGGAGGCTACACCCTATGTAGTGGAGAGTCAGATGCCAAACCTACCAGTTTTCCAGGTGAAACCAGAGGATGGGAATGGGCCTGACAAGATTCTCCATCGGAACCACCTTCTGCCTCCGGGACAAGAGGTGGAGGTTGACCCAGAGTCTGACCTGGAGCCTACACCTAGTAAAAGGACTCTGCGATGACACAGGATGACTGACGGACCAACAGCAGGAGAGATCAGACCGGCCCCACCCCTGAGTGGGATACTGATTCTGAGGATGAGGATCTAGAAATGTGGTTTATGCTGCATTTTGCTAACTCCCCATTGATTGAGGAAGAAACTCCCAGCCCTTCTCCCACTGAGTCAGGTGAAATGGAGGGGGGTGCTATCTGTGGACAGCCTGGGTTGCAGCAGGGCACTGCAAGGGATGAAGCGGGGCTTAGCCAAGGGACAGAGGGGTCCGAGATGCAGGTGAGCATGAGTGATAGATTTGGGAGGGCCTTGCCCGGTAGACCAGAAGTATCCCCAGTAGTGTCGGAACATGAAGAGGTAGATGAGGGGGTATGGAGGTTTCACAGAATCATGAAAATACCGGATAGGCTGGCCTATGTAGCACCTGGGGAACAGAGTGTGGCACCCACTGCTTTGGGGAGCTATGTCAATGCCTTTTACACCTGGGTTGGACTTTGTGCTTTGCAGGAAGGGATGGCAAATTATCTCAAAGTCATGAGGACATAACTAAATTTGGTGGGGGGCAGAGTGTAATGACCTGGGAAATGTCTCACTTCTAATATAATGATTTCTCTGTAGCACAGTGTTGGGTTATGACTAGAGATAACGGGGGCTTTGGAATGTGCGCTGGTCAATGAGGGGAGATGTTTTTTCTCTTGTGTGCCCGAGAGAAGGTTTCGCGGTCTTTTGTTCGGCGGAAGGTGGAGAGAGAAGATGCCAGAACGGAGAGGTTGTAGTCTGCAACCTGTAGAGTGGACTTGGAATGGGGCCGGGAGTCAACGACGCCCGGGGGAAATGGATGGAAAATTAATGGACGGGAAAACCGTGTGCTCCAACGTGTGCATTAGACTGGTTCATTAAAATGGACCCTTTTCTTTTTTGTTTTCTTTACTAACCGTACAGTCAATTTAAGAATTACAAAGCTCAGTCGTTTAATCATATATTGTGTACTGTTTGTTATTTCACGGTACTGATTTGTAACAGGGAACACATCACGCAGCATCCACCCAAACGTTATTTCTCAAGTTTGGCCAGGCCAGACGCTATCTTTCCCTAGATTAATGCTGCTAGCTGAACCTGAGGGGGGGGGGGGTTACACTTGGATTTTCAGTATTTGCAGATTTTCTCATTTGTGCTTGGCATAAATCTGCAAGATTCCTGGACACCTGGATGTTGTGCTAATTGGTGCACAATTTACTAAATTCTTACCTCCTACGGCACTCTTGACTCTCCAGAATATCCTCTGAAAGCTCTCCAGACTGTCCCATGAGTTTCCGAACATATTCACAAACTTCTTCAGGAACAGTTCCCCTAAACTGAGAAGAGATATCGAAGAGTGTAGAATACAGAACATAGAACAGTTCAGTGTAGGAACAGGCTCTTTGACTCATAATGTCCATCAGATATATGAGCAGAGTGAGACCATCGAGTCTACTCTGCCATTTGATCATGGCTGATTTATTTTTCATCTCAACCCCATTCTCCTACCTTCTCCCTGTAACTTTTGACACCCTTGCAAATCAAGACCCTATTAAACTCTACTTTAAATAGTCCTGAAGAAGGGTCTTGGCCTGAAACGCTGACTGTTTACTCTTTTCCATAAATGCTGTCTGATCTGCTGACCACCTCCTGCATCTTTTGTGTGTTGCATCTTTGGATCTCCAGCTCCTGCACGTTTTCTAATGTCTTTAAATAAACCCAATGACTTGGCCTCTACAGCAATGAATTCCACAGATTCTCCACCCTCTGACTGAAGAAATTCCTCCTCTTCTCTGTTCTAAAGTGGTGTCCTTTTCTGAGGCTGTGCCCTCCAACACAATTCCAAATTAAATGAAATCTCTTCTGCCTGCACCCAATCCATATTCCTCCATTCCTTTCATATTCATGCATATAATGCACTTTTGAATGTCACTATCTGCTCCAGGCAGTCCATTCCAGGCACGACAACTCTGTGTAAAAGAAAATTTTGCTTTTGTGTCACAGAGTAATGTGGTGCAGAAATAGGCCATTCAGCCCAACAGTCCATGCTGACCCCAGTATTTTCCCTGCTAGTCCCATTTGCCTGAGTTTGTACCTTAATCTACCAAGACCCTCCCCTCCATGTACACACTCAAATGCCACTTTAACACTGCAATGGTACCCAGCTTGGCCACTTCCTATGGCAGCTCATTCCAGGCACTCACTGTCCTACGTGTAAGGAAGTGACCTCTTAAGTCTCTACTCAATCTCTGCACTCTCACCTTGAATCTTGCCCCGTATATCTCCTTTACACATTCCTCCTCTCACCTCTAGTATCTAACATTTCGACATTGAGTAAAACTTCTGTCTACCCTATCTTATCATTTTATAAATTACTCTCAACTTCTGATGTTCCAGAGGAAACTCAAGTTTGTCCAACCTCCCCTTATGGCTCATATCCTATAGTCTAGGTGGCATCCTGGGAAACCTCTTCTGCACCCTCCCCAAAGCCTCCACATCCTTCTTGTAACGGGGCAACCAGAACTGCACACAATACCCCAAAGGTAGCTTAACCAACATTTTATACAGCTGTAAAATGGCTTCCTTGTTCTTCCACTCAATGCTCCAACTAATGTAGGAAAGCATGCCGTTCACCATCATTGCCACCCCATGCAGGGAACTGTACATACATGGAACCTATAGGAGCCCTCTGTGCATCAAATCCTTCTGAACATTGTTAATGTCAAAATCGTTCCCTGATTTGTGATCCTGTGGAAATTATGGAAATCCCAAAAACAATAAGCCAGTTTTCTCCAACCCATTCGTACTCCCAGGGACAATAACCTCTCTCTTGGCTAACCCTGGGATCACTGTCAACACAAAGGAGAAACTCAGCAGGTCAGGCATTATCCATGGAGGGGAATGAATAGATGGCATTTCAGACTGAGACCCTTCATCTGGACTGAAGAAGGTGGGGGAGATGGGAAAGAGAAGAATACAAGTCGGCAGGTGATAAGTGAGACCAGGTGAGGGAGAAGGTGGGAGGGTGGGCAGTGGATGGTGTAAGATGCTAACGGGTGATAGGTAGAAGAAGTACAGGGCTGAAGAAGAAGAAATCTGATAGAAGAGGTCAATGAATGATGGAAGAAAGGGAAGAAGGATGCCTCCTTACAAGAAGAGTATGGAGGCTTCATAGAAGGTGTAGGAGAGGTTTTCCAAGTTGCCAAATGGATTAGACGGTATGTGCAATAAGAAGTGGTTAGACAAACTTGGGTTGTCTTTTCCTGGAGGAAAGGAGGTTGAAAGGAGTCCTGATAGAAGTTCATAAAAATACAAGAAGCATGGATAACATCGACTGTCTGAATCTTTTCCCAGGATAGAAATGTCAAACCCGGGAGGGCATGCATTTAAGATAGAGATGATGGACAGGTGAGGAGAAGAGATGGGGCGAGCTGGGAACCAAATGGGGAATGGAGAATGATAGAATAAGCAGAGGGGAGTAATTACCTGAAATTAGAGAAATCATTGTTCATTCCATCAGGTTGGAGGCGAGCCAGATGGAATACGAGATGTTGCTCCTCCCACATGAGATTGGCCAAATCATGGCACTAGAGGAGGCCAAGGACTGACAGGTCAGAATAGGGACATTTAGCAACAAATATTCTATTTGAATCCTTGTGAATAAACTTTTGTTTCTGTCTCTCCATGTGAGTTGGTGCTTCCTCTGCACCTCGGTCCAGACGTCTGTCAGTGCACAGCATGACGTGGCATAGTAGCAGGGTAGCAGTTTACAGCATCAGTGATCCGAGTTCAATTCAGACTGCTTCTGTAAGGAGTTTGACGCTCTCCCCGTAATTGAATGGGTTTCCTCCAGGTGCTCCAGTTCCCTCCCACATTGAGAAAGACGTATGGTTGAGTAGGCTAATTGGTCACATACATGTAGGTGTTTCGAGCAGTGGGTGAGGAGGGCCTGTTACTGCCCTCTATCTCTAAATGGAATAAATAAATAAATAGAATCCTGGAGGAGGGGCTCCCCATTCCCACACTCCCAGTCCCACACTGCTGCAACCACACTCAAAGCGAATGCTGAACTCACGCCAAGTGCAGGGAGTTCTCAAAGTCGGCACGTTTGTCATTGTCGAACTTGATGTCCGGGTGCAGGTCCTCCTCAGTTTCAGCATCAATGCACTTGCTGACGCCAGTCTTCCAAACCTTCCACCTGTACAACACAAAGCGGGCTGGGTCGGCACACTGTGTGTCATGAACCCTGTGGGCCTGTGCACCTGTATGTGTTAATAGCTGTCTGATCAAGAATCAGAATCAGGTTTAATTTCACCGGAATATATCATGAAATTTGTTGTGTTTGCAACAGCAGTGCAATGCAATACATAATAATAGAGAAAAAAACAAAACCATGAATTACAGAGAGCACACATATATTAAATAGTTAAGCAAAATTAGAAATTTAAAAAGTAGTAAGGTAGTGTTCATAGGTTCAACGTCCATTCAGAAATCAGATGGTAGAGGGGAAGAAGCTGTTCCTGAACTGCTGAGTGTGTGACTCCAGGCTTCTGTATCACCTTTCTGATGGTAGCAATGAGTCATTAAGCTCTTCTGCTTTCTGTTAAATCTTGTTCAGTTTATTTTGACTAGCACGGACTTTTTGCATGCTGTGATTACTTAAAGCAGACTTCCCATTAATGGGGTTCCTGCTCTGAGAATAATTCACCTTGAGGTGTGGCTCAGTTGAGCCTCTGATGTTCTGTTGCAACTCCTCCGAATAAACTCTTGTTTCCATCTCTACATGAGTCTGCCGTTCCCCTGCACATGGATTCAGTCGCTTGTCAGTGCTCACTGTGACATTGTGTGGGTGGTGGTTGTGGACATCCCAACCCGCTCACTGGGAAGGATTCTGAACTCAAATTCATAAGATTATCTGCACTCTGGAGATTCGAACCTGCAAACCTACGGAGGGCCAGAGACACTGTTCTAGTGCTACATTGAAACCTTTATAAGGTTGTTCCCACTATTTACAGTATATCAATTACACTGGACAACAATTTTTTTCAAAAGTGTTGCTTCCTCACATTTTGTTTTTGAAACTGAACACAAATATAATTTCACACCACTTTTATCACATAGGAATTTAGAGAAACAAACATTAACTTCTATTGAATATAATGCCTTTAATTGCATAGTAGTCTAATGCTTTGCTAAGACAACTAAGCTGAAAATGTTTGTGAAAAAGTGCTGATCTTTGTTTGTACTCAGTGTCTGAGGCTTCTTGCTTAAGTGTCCAACAATAATTATTGTTAAATCAGCCAGCTTTGATGGATTCCAGTTCCTCCATGACCGCAATGTTCCAGTGAAATGCTTCACCATGCTTGTCACTGACAGCGTCAAGATTTACAGGGAAGAAGTCTAAACGGGAATGCAGAAAATGAATCTTCAGTGAAGGGTTGCACTTCAGGTTTTGTGTGCTGAAGGATATTGTCAACCAGCCACACATAGTTTGGTGCTCTATAGCTACCAAGAAATTTTTCAACAACATCCTTGAATAACTTAGATGGAATTTTCTCCGGTCCCACCAGAAGTTCTTCGAATTGCTTGTCATTGATGACCTGTTTGATTTGTGGACCAACAAAAATGCTTTTCTTAATCTCACCATCAGTTATTCTGACTTAAATTATGAATTGAAATAACAAATATAGACAATTTGAGAAAATGGTGCGTGATAAGGAAGTTTCATGGTGATTGTCATGATGAGCAGCCCAAAATCCGTAAGATTGTCCCAGAAGTATTCAGGAAGCAAAATCTTTGTTGTCCAGTTTTAGCAACCATGCCGGCCATCAAATAGGTCATTAGTTTATTTTTTTTAATAAAAGGTTCTACCCACTATTTACTTTATCGTATAGTTGGCCCCACTCCACTGAGTAGGTACTGGCCCTGCAATACTAATAGATCATTGGTCACATGTACTGAGATACAGTGAATTTTTTTGTTTTGTGTACCATCCAGACATGCATCATTCTATACCCAACACCAAGATGTCTATCAAAGCTGGTCCCATTTCCCTGGCAAATAGTTCCATGCTTTTTATGTCTCTGCTTTTTACTGCTGCTGCAAACCTCACATCAGATTAGTCAGTAATAATAAATCTGACTCTAAATCACTGAATTGCAGATTCTTTAAAGACTATTAAAACTGATTTTACTATTTTAATATTAAGCAATTCTAAAAACAAGAACCCTAATAAATAATAAAAACTTTAAAATAATGAAAATCAAATGCATTTTAGATCATAAGACCATAAGATCTAGGAGCAGAATTTGGCCCATTGCGTCTGCTCCACCATCTCATCATGGCTGATCCATTTTCCCCCTCAGCTCCAGTCTCCCATCTTCTCCCCTTTTCCTTCTAATCTGAGGAAAATCTTCTATCTTCTATCCCCACAGAATCTCAACACCATGATGGAAGGGAGCTAGAAGTGTGGAGTCCGGGATTTGCCTCCTTGGGGAAGAAATCACTGGGAACAAATTTGGCTGCTTGCCCTTCCACGGGCGAGCTGCCAGCCACCATTACCTGTACAGCTTCTGCCTGTCCTGGAGCTCCCTCTGACGATGCGACCGAAAGACGGGTAGTGTGTCATCAGTGGGTCGCTTAGCTGTGGCGAGAAGAGATTACACGATCAAGTTCACAGGCATGCTCGGCAGATCATACTTACAAAAGCCGATGTAAAATGCACATAGTCTGACATTAACAGACAGACGGACATTCTTTATTGATCCCAAGGGAAATTGGGTTTCACACCAACCAAGAGTAGTGAAGAAATATAGCAATATAAAACCATAAATGATTAAATAATAATAAGTTAATCATGCCAAGTGGAAATAAGTCCAGGACCAGCCTATTGGCTCAGGGTGTCTGACACTCCGAGGGAGGAGTTGTAAAGTTTGATGGCCACAGGTAGGAATGACTTCCTATGACGCTCAGTGTTACATCTCGGTGGGATGAGTCTCTGGCTGAATGTACTCCTGTGCCTAACCAGTACATCATGGAGTGGATGGGAGTCATTGTCTAAGATGGCATGTAACTTAGACAGCATCTTCTTTTCAGACACCACCATCGGAGAGTCCAGTTCCACCCCCACAACATCACTGGCCTTACGAATGAGTTTGTTGATTCTGTTGGTGTCTGCTACCCTCAGCCTGCTGCCCCAGCACACAACAGCCAACATGACAGCACTGGCCACCACAGCCTCGTAGAACATCCTCAGCATTGTCCGGCAGATATTAAAGGACCTCAGTCTCCTCAGGAAATAGAGATGGCTCTGACCCTTCTTGTAGACAGCCTCAGTCCAGTCCAGTTTATTGTCTATTCATATCCCCAGGTATTTGTAATCCTCCACCATGTCCACACTGACCCCTTGGATGGAAACAGGGGTCACCAGTGCCTTAGCCCTCCTCAGGTCCACCACCAGCTCCCTAGTCTTTTTCACATTAAGCTGCAGGTGATTCTGCTCACACCATGTGACAAAGTTTCCCACCGTAGCCCTGTACTCAGCCTCATCTCCTTTGCTGATGCATCCAACTATGGCAGATTCATCAGAAAACTTCTGAAGATGGCAAGACTCTGTGTTGTAGTTGAAGTCTGAGGTGTAGAAGGTGAAGAGAAAGGGAGACAGGAGACAGGACAGACCCTTGTGGAGCCCCAGTACAGCTGACCACTCTGTCTGATGCACAGTGTCACATATATATGTTTACTTTGCTCCCGCTGCCTGTAATCTACACAGGACTGTTATTCCCTGTAACATAAAGTGAGACCCCTACTCTCTCTAGTCTAAAGTATATTCAGAGGCTGTGTTTTGTAATATACACATGGAATTCTGTTGTATGAAATATATACAAGGACTGTTACTTCATGTACTATGCAATGGGACTACTGTTGTCTGTAATATACACAGGAACTGGTTTTCTCCATGATCTACAGAGAGACTGATATTTAGATCATTAAATAGGTATCACTGCTCTCTACCACATATAGGGACTGCTATTTTCTGTAGTAAAAATGCAAGAAAGTGCAACCTCAGTTATATACATGGAAAGCACTACTCTCTGTAGCAAGGTTTCTCAACTGGGGTTCCCCTGAAGCCTAGGGTTCCATGATAAGTTGTGATTAAAAGAAAATAAACATCAGTTTTTGAACTTCACACATTCTGGGATACTAACGATGCTGACCAGTGATGGGCAGTGGTCAAGTAGCCCTGTAAGCAATCTCGTTCAATCTCTCTCAGAGCAGTAGGGCAGTGTGCAGTGGGACTGTATTTATTTGCTTCAGTCCATTCCCAATTTTTGACGCGAGATAGGGGAGGACAGTAGGGTAATAAATGGTGAGCACTGTATTGCACAGAGGGGAGGACGGTAGGCTGATAATCAGTGAGAGCTGTATTGCACGGAGGGGAGGACGGTAGGCTGATAATCAGTGAGAGCTGTATTGCACGGAGGGGAGGACGGTAGGCTGATAATCAGTGAGAGCTGTATTGCACGGAGGGGAGGACGGTAGGCTGATAATCAGTGAGAGCTGTATTGCACAGAGGGGAGGACGGTAGGCTGATAATTGGTGAGTGCTGTATTACATGGAGGGGAGGATGGTAGGCTGATAATTGGTGAGAGCTGTATTGCACAGAGGGGAGGACGGTAGGCTGATAATTGGTGAGCACTGTATTGCACAGAGGGGAGGACGGTAGGCTGATAATTGGTGAGAGCTGTACTGTACGTAGGGGAGGACGGTAGGCTGATAATTGGTGAGCACTGTATTGCACAGAGGGGAGGACGGTAGGCTGATAATTGGTGAGCACTGTATTGCACAGAGGGGAGGACGGTAGGCTGATAATCAGTGAGAGCTGTATTGCACAGAGGGGAGGACGGTAGGCTGATAATCAGTGAGAGCTGTATTGCACGGAGGGGAGGACGGTAGGCTGATAATCAGTGAGAGCTGTATTGCACGGAGGGGAGGACGGTAGGCTGATAATCAGTGAGAGCTGTATTGCACGGAGGGGAGGACGGTAGGCTGATAATCAGTGAGAGCTGTATTGCACAGAGGGGAGGACGGTAGGCTGATAATCAGTGAGAGCTGTATTGCACAGAGGGGAGGACGGTAGGCTGATAATCAGTGAGAGCTGTATTGCACGGAGGGGAGGACGGTAGGCTGATAATCAGTGAGAGCTGTATTGCACGGAGGGGAGGACGGTAGGCTGATAATTGGTGAGCACTGTATTGTACGTAGGGGAGGACGGTAGGCTGATAATCAGTGAGGGCTGTATTGCACAGAGGGGAGGACGGTAGGCTGATAATTGGTGAGAGCTGTATTGCACGGAGGGGAGGACGGTAGGCTGATAATCAGTGAGAGCTGTATTGCACAGAGGGGAGGACGGTAGGCTGATAATTGGTGAGCACTGTATTGCACGGAGGGGAGGACGGTAGGCTGATAATTGGTGAGCACTGTATTGCACGGAGGGGAGGACGGTAGGCTGATAATCAGTGAGAGCTGTATTGCACAGAGGGGAGGACAGTAGGCTGATAATCAGTGAGAGCTGTATTGCACGGAGGGGAGGACGGTAGGCTGATAATTGGTGAGAGCTGTATTGCACGGAGGGGAGGACGGTAGGCTGATAATCAGTGAGGGCTGTATTGCACAGAGGGGAGGACGGTAGGCTGATAATCAGTGAGAGCTGTATTGCACAGAGGGGAGGACGGTAGGCTGATAATCAGTGAGAGCTGTATTGCCTGGAGGGGAGGACGGTAGGCTGATAATTGGTGACAGCTGTATTGCACAGAGGGGAGGACGGTAGGCTGATAATTGGTGAGCACTGTATTGCACGGAGGGGAGGACGGTAGACTGATAATTGGTGAGAGCTGTATTGCACGGAGGGGAGGACGGTAGGCTGATAATCAGTGAGAGCTGTATTGCACAGAGGGGAGGACGGTAGGCTGATAATCAGTGAGAGCTGTATTGCACGGAGGGGAGGACGGTAGGCTGATAATTGGTGAGGGCTGTATTGCACAGAGGGGAGGACGGTAGGCTGATAATCAGTGAGAGCTGTATTGCACAGAGGGGAGGACGGTAGGCTGATAATCAGTGAGAGCTGTATTGCACGGAGGGGAGGACGGTAGGCTGATAATTGGTGAGGGCTGTATTGCACAGAGGGGAGGACGGTAGGCTGATAATTGGTGAGGGCTGTATTGCACAGAGGGGAGGACGGTAGGCTGATAATTGGTGAGAGCAGTATTGCACAGAGGGGAGGACGGTAGGCTGATAATCAGTGAGAGCTGTATTGCACAGAGGGGAGGACGGTAGGCTGATAATTGGTGAGCACTGTATTGCACATAGGGGAGGACGGTAGGCTGATAATCAGTGAGAGCTGTATTGCACGGAGGGGAGGACGGTAGGCTGATAATTGGTGAGCACTGTATTGCACAGAGGGGAGGACGGTAGGCTGATAATTGGTGAGCACTGTATTGCACGGAGGGGAGGACGGTAGGCTGATAATCAGTGAGAGCTGTATTGCACAGAGGGGAGGACGGTAGGCTGATAATCAGTGAGAGCTGTATTGCACAGAGGGGAGGACGGTAGGCTGATAATCAGTGAGGGCTGTATTGCACAGAGTGGAGGACGGTAGGCTGATAATTGGTGAGAGCTGTATTGCACGGAGGGGAGGACGGTAGGCTGATAATCAGTGAGAGCTGTATTGCACAGAGGGGAGGACGGTAGGCTGATAATCAGTGAGGGCTGTATTGCACAGAGTGGAGGACGGTAGGCTGATAATTGGTGAGAGCTGTATTGCACAGAGGGGAGGACGGTAGGCTGATAATTGGTGAGCGCTGTATTGCACAGAGGGGAGGACGGTAGGCTGATAATCAGTGAGCGCTGTATTGCACGGAGGGGAGGACGGTAGGCTGATAATTAGTGAGAGCTGTATTGCACAGAGGGGAGGACGGTAGGCTGATAATTGGTGAGAGCTGTATTGCACAGAGGGGAGGACGGTAGGCTGATAATCAGTGAGGGCTGTATTGCACGGAGGGGAGGACGGTAGGCTGATAATTGGTGAGAGCTGTATTGCACAGAGGGGAGGACGGTAGGCTGATAATCAGTGAGAGCTGTATTGCACAGAGGGGAGGACGGTAGGCTGATAATCAGTGAGAGCTGTATTGCACAGAGGGGAGAACGGTAGGCTGATAATTGGTGAGCACTGTATTGCACAGAGGGGAGGACGGTAGGCTGATAATTGGTGAGAGCTGTATTGCACAGAGGGGAGGACGGTAGGCTGATAATCAGTGAGAGCTGTATTGCACAGAGGGGAGGACGGTAGGCTGATAATCAGTGAGGGCTGTATTGCACGGAGGGGAGGACGGTAGGCTGATAATTGGTGAGAGCTGTATTGCACAGAGGGGAGGACGGTAGGCTGATAATCAGTGAGGGCTGTATTGCACAGAGGGGAGGACGGTAGGCTGATAATTGGTGAGAGCTGTATTGCACGGAGGGGAGGACGGTAGGCTGATAATCAGTGAGGGCTGTATTGCACAGAGGGGAGGACGGTAGGCTGATAATCAGTGAGGGCTGTATTGCACAGAGGGGAGGACGGTAGGCTGATAATTGGTGAGAGCTGTATTGCACGGAGGGGAGGACGGTAGGCTGATAATCAGTGAGAGCTGTATTGCACAGAGGGGAGGACGGTAGGCTGATAATTGGTGAGCACTGTATTGCACAGAGGGGAGGACGGTAGGCTGATAATCAGTGAGAGCTGTATTGCACGGAGGGGAGGACGGTAGGCTAATAATTAGTGAGAGCTGTATTGCACGGAGGGGAGGACGGTAGGCTGATAATTAGTGAGAGCTGTATTGCACAGAGGGGAGGACGGTAGGCTGATAATTGGTGAGGGCTGTATTGCACGGAGGGGAGGACGGTAGGCTGATAATTGGTGACAGCTGTATTGTACGTAGGGGAGGACGGTAGGCTGATAATTGGTGAGGGCTGTATTGCACAGAGGGGAGGACGGTAGGCTGATAATCAGTGAGAGCTGTATTGCACGGAGGGGAGGACGGTAGGCTGATAATTAGTGAGAGCTGTATTGCACGGATGGGAGGACGGTAGGCTGATAATTGGTGAGCACAGTATTGCATTGAGGGGAGGACGGTAGGCTAATGAGGGCCATGAAGTGCGAATTCCAAGCATTGGATGGACTCGCCCAGTTTGGGCTGTGATGTCAGCCTCTCCCTCCCAAATTACCTCCCAACTTCCCTTAAGGGTCACTGAGTAATTTATTGGAGTGAACAAACTCAACCAGTGTAGGAGAAAATTGGAGGGAAATTTTCACACTAAAGGATTTTTTTAAAAACACACTGCCACTTCACTGCTGACCTGCTACTTTGCTGTTGTTGTAATCATTGCAAAAGGTGGATTGTGTAGGTTAGAAGTGAATTGTATTGTGAAGTTTTTGTATTTTTGCAGTTTTCTCTTTCAGTTATTTATTATGTCATTCTTGTTATGCAACAACAGACACAATAAATTTCAAATGAAAGCTACTTATCGATGGGTTTTGCACGGAGGGGTGGTCCAAGTTGTCCTATTCCAGTCTGTACCAAACAACTTACAAATTTGGCAATGGCTCCAGCAAAATTGAAAACAACATTGAACGATAAATCTCAGCCAGATGACACATAAAAGTGCTGATTATTTTAAATGAGTATTGGAATCTCAAAACTGAGTAAAGCTTTTGTGAATAAAGTCACAGTAAAAAGACTCAGGAAGGAAGTTATTTAGTAACAGAAGTTATTACCTAGAAAAGGAAAAGTCACACAGTTGGTGAAAACCTATTAATACCAGTATGTAAAATTATAGTGGATAAAATAGGTTGAACATAGTTCAGTGTGAGAAATGGAAAAGGTTTCATTCTCAAACAGCACAGTAATTTGACATATTGACTACATGTCACGTGATGCTGAAGAAGTTTTGTGTGATAAACTGAACAGCAACAGTTTCTCTATGCAGGTTGATGGGTCCACAGATTTCACCAATAAATGTCATGTTGTAGCATTTGTAAGATTTGTAAATGATGGCGAAATTCAAGAAACCTTTTTCTACTGCAAAGAGCTGCCCAAAAACAAGCAAAGGGCAAGATATGATTAATGTTTTGTCTTCATATCTGGAAACATAAAGGTCTGTCTTGAAGGAACCGTGTTAGCAACAGTACTGATGCTGCCCCATCAATGATTGGCTCCACAAGAGGTTTCATTTCTCTTGTAAAACAAAATTCTGACGTCATCACAATACACTGCTTCAACATTGTCAATAACATTTTAAGTTGTAAATAGCATTAATTAAAATCAATTTACAACCTTTATTTAAATTAAATCTACCTTTAGTAAAACTAAATGCCATTTTGGCTTAAGCCAGTTATTTAACAAAAACTTATGATGTTTGCCTTGTGAGTTTTTAAAATTTATGAAAGGGAGAGACTAATTTCAAGAAAGGTAAGCTAAGCTTAACCACCCATTTTTTCCAAGAACATTTAGCTAAAATTCATTCTCTGCCGAACAAAGAATTGACAATTATTTTTGGATCATTATATCTGTAACTTACTGATCACGCTAACGTACCGTGAGCTGTAGATGTAATAATTTTTACGTTGGGATTCCCTGAGACCTGAAAATTATTTCAGAGGTTCCTCCAGGGCAAAAGGGTTGAGAAAGGCTGCTCTATATGGGGACTGTTACTCTCTGTAATATACATAGGGATTGCTACCCTCCATAACATACATAGGAACTGTTATTCTCTATGTTACACAATGGGAACACAACTCTCTACAGATTGCTGCTGTTATCTGTAGTGTGCACAGAAAGTGCCACAAGCACAAGTGACATGAACATTTCCTGCCATTCTCTGCATTACACACCAGTACTGCATTTTATACAGCAGCAGATGCTCACTGTAATGGACACAGTGCCTGCAACCTACAACCTTCTAAGAGATCCATGTTCCACCAGTTTCAGCTTGCAGCTCACTGCCACAAGTAAACCACAATGTCTGTGCCTCCGATCCCACCCTCCAGAATCCCTTCCTGATCCCTCGCCACCTCCCCAACCCTTCTCCCACCGTCTCACCTGCTCCTTCCCGGAGGCAGACGCTGTCATTGTGGCACAACCATCTGTAGCAGGGGAAGACGAGGCTCTCTCCCGAAGGCGGCCGCACCATCACGTAGCGGCAGAACCAATTGTCCTCCACCAGGAACTTCTCCTTGTCCAGTTGCACCCACCAGATGCAACCCAGGTCCTTCTCACTCTCCACCTCGTATTCATCCACCTGGCCAATCAAATCAGAGCTCGGATCACTAAATAAGACAGCACAATGCTATTAGAGCTTGGGGCATCAAATTTGGAGTTCAATTCCAGCACAACCTTCAAGGAGACTGTAAGGTCTCCCTGAGAGACAGTGTGGATTTCCTCCGGGTGCTCCGGCTTACTCCAAGACTCCAAAGACAGACCAGTCGGTAGTTTAATTGGTCATCGTAAATTGTCCTGTGGTTAGGCAAAAGTTAAACGGGAGGGTTGCTGGGCAGCATAGCTGATTTGGCTGGAAGGGCCTATTCCGTAAAATGGATGGAGGTGGATGGAGAGAGGGATAGAGGGAGAGAGAGAGAAAGATGGAGAGGGAGAAAGATGGAGAGGGGGAGAAAAAGATGGAGAGAGAGAGAGAGAGTGTGTGGGGGCAGAGAGAGGGGAAAGAAAGAGGAAGAGAGAGAGGAAGAGGGAGAGAGAGAAAGATGTAGAGAGATGGAGGAGGAAAGAGGAAGAGAGAGGAAGAGGGAGTGAGAGCAAGAGAAAGAGGGAAAGAGAGAGAGGAAGAGAAAGAGAGAAAGAGGAAGGGAGAGAGAGGGAGGGGAGAAAGAGAGGGAGGGATGAGAGAGAGAGGGAAGAGAGGAGAAAGAAAAGGGGAGAGAGAGCAAGAGGGAGAGAAAGAGAACAAGGGGGAGAGAGAAAAGGGAAAGGGAGAGAGAAAGAGGGAGAGAGAGAAAAAAGGGGAGAGAGAGAGGACAGAGAGAGAGAAAAGAGGGAGAGAGAAAGAGAGCAAGAGAGAGAGCAAGAGTGGAAGAGAGCGAGGGGAGAGTGAGAAAGAGACAAAAAAGGAGATAGAAATAGAGAGAGACAGTTCAGACAGAGGAACAGAAATAGGAAGGACTGAGCAGAATCCTCAAGGTGATGATTTGGAGCAAATTTAATCAGTCTTGGTTGTCCACAGCTCTGGAAGTCTCCCCTTAAATCTTCTTGTTTTTTTATGTTTTCACTGAAGATGGAAACTGACATATCACTCATCCCTAATTGCCCTAGAGGGGCCATTTAAGATTCAAATTGCAATTGCTGGAAATCTGAAATAAAGACAGAAAATATCAGAAAAGCTCAGCAGGATAGGTAGCATCTGCAGAGAGTGAAACCAGGTTGATTTTTCACCAGAGAGAGTCTAGCACAATTTCAGAATAGAAGAGTATCCACTTAGAACAGACATGAAGAGGAATTTCTATAGCCAGAGGGTGGTGAATCTATGGAATTCATGGCCACAGACAGCTGTGGAGGCCAAGCCATTCAGTATATTTAAAGCAGAGGCAGCTAGGATCCTAATTAGTCAGGGCATCAAAGGTTACAGGGAGGGGGCAGGAGAATGGGATTGAGGAGGATAATAACTCAGTCAATGGGCTGAATGGCCTAATGTCCTGTGGTGTTAAAAACCACTGCAAGAATATGTTAAAATTACATGACTATTTAAAACTTTATAAACAGTATTTAAAGTTTACTTCTGTTATTTCAGCTTCAATATTAACTTCATAGTCTGATGAAGGATCTTCTCTCTTAGACATTAATTCTGTTTCTCTTTGTATTGATTCTGTTTGGAGGCACACACTCAGCAAGTTAGGAGCAGCTTCTTCCCCTCTGCCATTCAATTTCTAAATGGAAATTGAACCCATGAACACTAGCTCACCTTTTTTTTTAAATTCTGTTTTTGCATGACTTATTTTAATTAACTATTTAATATAAATACACTTGCTGTATTCCATTTTTCTAGATATTTATCTTGAATTGCATTATACTGCTGCCGCAATGTTAACAGGTTTCACAATATACGCTGGTGATTCTGAGCTGATAAATGCCTTTCAGCTTTTTCTGGGTTTTTTTTTACAACATCCCATTAGTTTCTTGGATACTGTTTCTTTTTATTTTGAAGGACTTTATTTTTTTTTAACTAAATTTAAATTCTCCAGCAACATGGAGACATGAACTCAGAACTCTCAGTCAACAATACAGAACTCTGGCTGCCAGGACCAATTGGCCAGAAGTCAAATAATTGGAATTCCAGAGTTGGGAAGCTATAGGTGTTGATGGCAATGGCAGACCAGTATTGGAATCAGAATCAGGTTTAATAACATTAGCCTATGGTCTGAAATTTGTTCTCTTTGTGGTAACAGTACAGTGCAATGCGTAATATATAGGGAAAACTGAATTAAAGTAAGCATGTATATGAATATTAAATAGTTGTTAAAATAAGTAATGCAAAAACAGAAATAAAGTAGTGAGGTAGTGTTCATGGGTTCAATGTCCTTTCAGTAATCAGTTGGCAGAGGGGAAGAAGCTGTTTCTGAATCACTGAATGTGTGCCTTCAAACTCCTGTACCTTCTTCCTGACAGTCACCATGAGAAGAGGGCATGTCCTGGGTGATGGGGGTCCTTTATGATGAGCAGCAGTGTAGGAGGTGTAGTTCCATATAAGAAAGAAGCCAGCCACTCTGGTACGAGAGGAAGCAAGCCAACTTCCAAGGTAGGGTCTCAACCCAATAGGTAGTCCGTCCATTTTCCTTCACAGATGCTGCCCCACCCACTGAGTTCCTCCAGCAGTTTGCCATATTTTCCAGCTTCTGCACTTCCTTCTGTCTCCAAGTTTATCTCTATTTGCCATGAATGTTTTGTGGGCAGCTCGAGAACTACACCCACGTATACAAACACTATCAATCGTGCCAATAAAGATAACAGCAGTCATAATCCACACTCATATCTGCCAATGCTTTCAGCAAGGTTAGAAAATATTGAGCAATTTTTTAAACAAGATTTGAGTTTGTTCATCAAACATACATCAATATAGTGAACAATCTTGCACTCAACGTAAGTAAGACCAAAGAGCTGATTGTGGACTTCGGAAAGGGTAGGATGAGGGAACAAACCATTCCTCATAGAGGGATCAGAAGTGGAGAGAGTGAGCAATTTCACTTTCCTGGGTGTCAAAATCTCTGAAGATCTAACCTGGATCCAAGATATTGATGCAGCTATAAAGAAGGTTATATTTCATCAGGAGATTGAGAAGATTTGGTTTGCCAACTAAAACACTTGAAAACTTCTACTGATGTACTGTGAAGAACATTCGGACAGGCTGTATCACTGTCTGGTATGGGGTGAAGGGGGTACTGCTAGGATCATAGCAAGCTTCAGAGAGGTGTAAACTCATTCAGTTCCATCATGGGTGCTAGCCTCTGTAGTATCCAGGATATTTTTAAGGTGTGGTGCCTCAGAAAAGCGGCTTCCATCGTCAAGGAGCCTCATCACCCAGGACATGCCCTCTTCTCTTTGTTACCATCAGGATGGAAGTACAGGAGCCTGAAGGCACACACTCAGCAATTCAGGGACAGCTTCTTCCCCTCTGACATCTGATTTCTGACAGACATTGAACCCGTGAACACCACCACACTAGTTTTATTTTGGATTAGATTTAGTTGCATCACATGTACATTTGAACATACAGTGAAAGGCTTTATTGGCGTCAAATCAAATCGGTGAGGATTGTGCTGGGTGCAGCTCGCAAGTATTGCCATGCTTCTAGCACCAACATTCCCTGCCTACGGCTCATTAGCCCTAACCCAGGGGTTTCCAACCTTATCTATGCCATGGACCCCTATCATTAACCAGGGGGTCCGTGGACCCCAGGTGGAAACTCCCTGGTGTGCATTTCCAGGAAGTAGGAGGAAACCGAAATGCTCAGAGGAAACCATGCAGTCATGGGAAGAAGAACATGCAAACTGCACCTTAGAGGCAGTGGCGGGAATTAAACACCGACCTTACAATCACCAGATTGTAAAAACATTACACTAACCACTATGACACCGTGTTACCTTGGCTTCCTACAATTTGTTCCCTGACATATAGTGTCTACAAAAAGTATTTCCCCCCCCCCCCCGGAAGTTTTCACGTTTTGTTGTTTTATATCATTGAATCACAGTGGATATAATTTGGCTTTTTTGACACCAGTCTGCAGATAAAGACACTTCTGTGTCAAAGTGAAAAAAGATCTCTACAAAGTGATCTAAATTAATTACAAATATAAACACAAACTAATTAATTGCTTAAGTATTCACCCCCTTTAATATGACACACCTAATCATCACTGGTGCAGCCAAACGGTTTCAGAAATCACATAATTAGTTAAATGGAGATCTGAGTGCTGTCAAGGTGTTTCAATTGATTATAGTAAAAATATACCATATCTGGAAGGTGCAACTGCTGGTGAGTCAGTGGCCTGACATATGAAGGCAAAAGAATATTCCAAGCAACTCTTGACTTTTCCTGACTTGAAAACCACAAGTCAGGAGATGGATACAGGGAAATTTCCAAGTTGCTGAATAGAAAGAATGTGGCACAGCTGGAAGTCTGCCTAGAGCAGGCTGTCCTCAAAAACTGAGAGACCGTGCAAGAAGGGGACTAGTGAGGGGGGCCAGCAAGAGACCTATGACAACACTAGAGGAGTTACAAGCTTCAGTGTCTGAGATGGGAGAGACTGCACATCCAACAACTGTTGCCCGGGTGCTTCACCAGTCACAGCTTCATGGGAGAGTGGCAAAGAGAAAACCACTGTTGAAAAAAATTTGCATGAAATCTTAACTAGAGTTTTCCAGAAGGTATAACAGAGACTCTGAAGTCAGCTGGAGAAAATTCTGTGGTCTGATGAAATCAAAATTGGCCATCGGACTAAACTCTACAGTTGGTGTTAGCCAAGCACCACACTTTGGCAAAATAACATCATCCGTGAAGCATGGTGCTGGCTGCATTGTGCCATGGGGATGTTTCACTGCAGCAGGCCCTGGAAGCCTTGTGAAGATAGAGGCTAAAACGAATGCAGCAAAATTACAGGGAAATCCTGGAGGAAAACCTGATGCAGTCTGCAAGCGAATTGCGACTTGGGAAAAGATTTGTTTTCCAGCAAGGCAATAGCCCCAAGCATAAAGCCAAAGCTACACAGGAATGGCTTAAAAGCAACCGAGCTAATGTCCTGGAGTGGTCAAGTCAGAGTCCAGACCTCAATCCAAATGAGAATTTGTGGCTGGACTTGAAAAGGGCTGATCACTCATGATCCCCATGCAATCTGACAGAGCTTGAGCAATTTTGTAACAAAGAATGGGGAAAAATTGCAGTCCAGATGTGCAGAGCTGATAGAGACCAATCCACACAGAGGTGAGTAATTATGCAATTATTTTGTGTTTTATATTTGTAATTAACTTAGATCACGTTATAGAGATCCATTTTCACTTTGACATGAAAGTGACTTTTTCTGTGTCAAAAAAGCCAAATTAAATCCAAGGTGATTCAATGTTGTACAACAATAAAACATGAAAATGTCTGGGGCGGGGGGGTGAATACATTTTATAGGCACTGAGTGCCTATCAAATCTCATTTGTTTGTTATGTTTCCTACCTGCACCAAGGAATAACTCAAAGCAAGAAGAACTCAATAGGAGTGAGTTTCGGAAGATGTGACTTCTTTAGGTGTAACCTGCAGGAGGAGTAATGCACGAGTGGCAATTTACACCAGAGTAACAAACTAGAGCCAATTTACACCAGGGGTAACTTACAACAGAGCAAACAGGAAGGATGTGGAGGCCATGGAGAAGGTGCAGAAGAGGTTCACCAGGATGCTGCCTTGATTAGAAAGCATATTCTATAAAGAGGGGTTGGACAAAATCAGGTTGTTTTCTCTGAAGCAGCAAAGGTTAGAAGGGGGGATGATTTCAGATTTAATTTTATTTATCACATGTACATCAAAACATGCAGTGAAGTATTATTGGCCTTTAATGAGAAGAATCTATTGGTTATTAAAACCTGTACTGATTGGTGATTGATGAATTTCAACATGAGGGCAGTACTGTCATGTAGTAGTTAGCACAATGCTTTACAGTACAGGTGATCCAGGTTCAATTCCCGCCACTGCCTGTAAGAAGTTTGTACGTTCTCCCTGTGACGGCATGGTTTTCTTCCAGGTACTCTGGTTTCCTCCCACAGTCCAAAGGCATATGGGTTGGTAGGTTAATTGGTCATTGTAAACTGTCCAGTGATTAGACTAGGATTAAGTTGGGGGTTGCTGGGTAGTGGGGCTCGAAGGTCTCAAAATTTCTCAATTTTGTCAAACAAATAAATAAAAAAATGTGTCATTTGCACTACACCCAAGGATGCGCAGGGGGCAGTCGGCAAGCGTTACCACACCTCCACTCTCATAATCCAATAGACCTCACCTTTCGACCTCCTTCATTCCAAAGAGAAAAGCCCCAGCGTGAAAAGCAGAGCTTTGGAAAAGCGAGTGGCTGAGTGGTCCACTTTAGGGACACAGTCATAGAGTATGACAGCACAGAAACAGGCCCTTCAGTCCATCTAGTGCTTGCTGGCCTGATTTTCTTCCTTGTCCCCAACTACCTGCTCCCGGACCATAGCCCTTGATCCCTCTTATCCACGTAGCTATCCAAACTTCTCTTAAATGTTACAACCGATCCCAACTCTACCATTTCCGCTGGTGTCTCTTGAGTGAAGTAATTCGCTCTCAGAATCCCCTTAAATATTTAACCTATGACTTCTATTTCTAGTCTCACCCAGCTTGAGGGGAAATAAGCCTACCTGCATTCACCCTATAAAATTAATTTATATAGCTGTCGGATCTCCCCCATTCTCCTGCACTCCAGGGAATAAATTTCTTACTAACATACAAAATATTAGAGGAACCCAGCAGGTCAGACAGCATCAATGGAGAAGAATAAACAGTCGACCTTACAGACCAAGGCCCGACATCAGGCCTGGAGAGGAAGGGAGAAGAAGCGAGAATAAGTAGGTAGACGGAGTGGAATCTGGCAAGAGATAAGTGAGACCAGGTGAGGGGAAAGGTAGGTGGCTGGGGTGGGAGATGATGTGAAAAGCAAGGAGGTGATAGGTTGAAATCGTTGTGGTCTGAAGAAGTAATCTGATAGGAGAGGAGAGTAGAGCATGGAAGAAAGGGAATGCAGAGGAGCACCTGAGGGAGGAGATAGGCAGGTGAGAAGAAGAGAAGGGGTAAGAGGGGAGCCAGAATGGGGAATAGAAAAGAGAAGGCGGGCGGAAATTAATAGAAGTTAGAGAAATCGACGTTCAAGTTGGAGGCTATCCAGACTGAAGATGGTGTTGCTGCTCAAATAAATTTCTGTGACCTTAGACATCCCACAGTTGCTGGGGGTTGACCTGGCTCCCTCTCCACCAGGATGGTCAGTGTCACTGGTCACGTTAATAACCAGCCCTCTCCGCGCTCTCTTGAGAAACAGACCCCAGGGCTCGGGAGCGAAGCTCAAGGAGCGGCGGGGAGAGAGCGGTAGAGATCCTCATTCGTTCACACCCACTGATGGTTTGGTCGGCGTCTCACAGGTAAACTGAAGCAACAGGGTATTCAGAAAGAGACAGGGAGCCCTGCCAGCAAAACCTTTTCAAGGATGATCGCATCGTAGTCAAGGGGAAATTTTGCAGTCAGCGCTGAAGCAAGGGAGTGTCCGTGGGGGGATGGTCAGCCTGAAAGGTATTATTGTTACAAGCAGATTGCACTGCCTCCGTCTTTTACACACAGCCACTACCTTTCTTCTCTCTCTCTTTCCTTTTTTCTCCCTTTCTTCTCTCCACACACACTCTCCCCACACGCACAATCATTCCATACTCCCGTCATTTCCTCTCTTTTTCAAATTTCCTCTCAAATTTATTATCGAAGTACGTACTCTGTATGTCACCACAAACAGCCCTGAGATTCATTTTCTTGTGGGCATACTCAATAAGTTCATAACAGAATCATTGAAAGACCGGATCTACTTGGACCCTCGACTAGAGTGCAAAAGACAACAAACTGTGCAAATACAAATAATAAAAAATAAGCAATAAATATTGAGAACATGAGAAGTTCCACACACTCTTTTTCCTCCTCTTTCCACACTCTCTCTCTCTTTCCATTTTCACACTCATGCTCTCTCACCCCACGCGCACTCTCCATCTCGCGCCAGACACAAACTCACTCCCCACACACTCCCTCGCTTTCCATGCTCACTCCCTTTCTACATGTGTTTTCCCGCTCTCCTCACACATTATCCCCAACACCCTCTCTCCCATGTACCCTCTTCCTCTCAAACTTTTACACTCCGTTTCTTCATCGGGTCCTTCCCCACCCCACCCCCCGACACACAATCTCTCTCCATCCCCTACGTCCTCAGCCACGCTCATATATTCTCCCGTACCCTCACCCATTGACACCCTTTCCTTTACACTCTCCCTCTTTCCTGCCGTACTCTCCTTCACACTCTCGCTCTCACACGTTCCCTTTCCCTCACACTTACGCTCCCCCTCTCCAGGTCATTGTACAGCCACTTGTCGAGGAGAGTTCTCTTGCTGGACCCCCTCTCTCCCACTAGAGTGACATAGACGTAGTCGTTGGTTCCCGAGTAGTCTGACGTTCCAGTGGCTACCGTGACCCTGTAGGTGACCATCTCTCCTGTCGAGGTACGGAAACTCGGAGCCCAGTTGCAGAGAAATACTTTGCAAGGCAGGGGCGGCGCACTTTATGTAAATAACAGCCTCATTCATGTTGAAACGAGTGTTCCGAGTGCCGCCTGTTGGGACACTCCCAGTGACTGTAGTTTGTGGGCTCGGCTTGCGTTGCTTTGGAAGCTGCAGCTATGCGTTCCGACTCCGACACCTTCAGCAGGGGTCTGGAACCAGACAGTTTCCCCGCCGCCAAACTGAACCGGTGACTCCCGCAATGACAGACCAAAAAGGGTAGGTCAAGGAAAGGGCAGAAAGTGGGCACAGCAATAGGCGTTGCTGGCTCAGATCTCCAGAGACGCATGTTCGATCCCCACTTCGGGCGCTGTGTGTGTATGTTTGTCTTTATCCCTCTTTGCATGTGTGTGTTGATTGTGTATGCCTGTTTTGTGCATTTTGTGTGTGGCTGTGTATATGCGTTATGCGTTTGTTGTGTGTGCGCGTGTATATGTCTGTGTTGTGCGCACGTTGTGTGTGTGGGGGGAGTGCATGTTGAATGTGTCTGCATAGGCATGTGTGTGTATTGTGTGGTGTGTTTTGACAGCATGTATGTGTGTTTGTGTAACAGTATGCAGAATACAGTGTTACAGTTACAAAGAAAGTGCAGTGCAGACAGATAATAAGGTACAAGGTCGATAACAAATCTTTTTATTTATTATGTATGTATTTATTTATTACGTATTTATTTATTGAGTTACAGCGCAGATTACGATCTTCTGGTGCCAGGCCTCCAGCAATTCCCTGATTTAACCCCAGCCTAATCACAGGACAATTTACAATGACCAATTAACCTACCAACCGGTACATCTTTGGAATATGAGGGGACACTGGGTCACAGGGAGAACATACAAACTCCTCACAGGCAGTGGTGGGAATTGAACCCGGGTTGTTTGTACTGTCAAGTGTTGTGCTAACCACTACACTACCATGCTGACCCAGAGTAGACTGTGAGGTCAAAAGCCGATCTTATTGTACCTGTGAGCAGTTCAATAGACTGGATAGAAGCTGTCCTTGAGTCTGGCGGTACGTTTTCCTGAGGCAATGTGAAGTGTAGACAGAAGTAGCAGTAGTTGTGTGATCAATCGAGTTGACTACGATCTTCTCCTAAGGGGTTGTCTATTGGCGGATCCTCAGGTGTCTGTGGAGGATGAGACAGAACTATTGCCCCACTAACTACCCTCCACCAGAAACTGTATGTACGTAAGCCCTGTGTCTGTTGTCCTTCGTCTCAACCTGTGAAGAGGGGATGGAGGAGCAAATGGTCACAGCATCTACAACATCTCTAACTACCCTCAGTGGGGGCTGAAAGTACATACAGAGCCAGAGCCTGTTATCCCTCCTAACTACCCCTGGTGGGGTCACATCTTGGAATCACTAGCCCTGTATGACACTCCATAACTCCATTCATTCTTGCTGAGAAGGGAAAGAAAGTCCTTCCATTCACCTGCTCCCTCACCTCCATTCTGGGCCCCAAACACAAAGTACACTGCAGATGCTCTGGTCAAATCAAGACGTACAAAAAAGCTGGATGAACTCAGCAGGTCGGGCAGCATCATCCGCTTCTTTCAAAGGATGTTGCCCGACCTACTGAATTCATCCAGCTTTTTTTTGTACGTCTGGGCCCCAAACAGTCCTTCACGTGCCAATCTGCTGGGGTTGACTATTGTGTCTGGCGCTTCTGACGTGGCCTCCTCTACACCAGTAAGACCAGTTGTTAAATGTGGCACTGCTTCGTTCAGCACCTCTGCTCCATCTGCTAAACTGGAACTTCTCAGTGGCCAAACATTTTAATTCCCATTCTTAATCTAGGTTCTGACATATCAGTCCATGGCTTCCTCTGTGCCAAAATGAGACCATCCTCAGGGTCAAGGAGCAACTCCTTATATTCCATCTGTCAGCCTCCAAACTGATGGCAGAAATATTGATTTCTCCCTCCCCCTCCACTCCTCTACTATTCTCCACTCTGGCCTCCTACCTCTCCTCACCTGCCTAGATAGGGATAGATAGAAAGATACTTTATTGATCCCAAAGGAAATTGCAGTGTTACTGTAGCATTATAAGTGCATGGATGTAAACATCAGAAAAGAAGTAGAAAGAATAAAAAATAAGTTATCACAAACAGTCTCACAGGAGGGAGTCACTACTTCCCTAGCTATAGGTTGACCCATTATACAGCCTAATGGCCGAGGGTAAGAATGAACTCATATAGCACTTCCCCATGGCCCTCTCCTCCTTCCCTTTCTCTTATGGTCTGCTTTCCTCTCCTAAAGGATTCCTTCCTCACCGGCCATTTACCTTTCCCATCCACCTGGCTTCACCTATCACCCTCCATCTAGTCTCTTTCCCCTTCCCCCATCTTTGTATTTTGGTGACTTCCCCCTTGCTTTCCAGTCCTGAAAAAAATATCTCAACCCAAAATGTTGACTGTTTATTCTTTTCCATAGATGCAGACTGTCCAGCAGAGTTCCTCCAGCCTTTTGTGTGTGTTGATCTTGGCTTCTCGTATCACTCAGCACTGCCATCTGTTTAACAGGACATCCCCTTGGGATTTCTAATGATTAACAGGACAGCCCAGGATGTGCACCAGATGCTGGGCTGTCAACAATTCCATACTTTAGAAATAAACACAGAATAACTTTCCTCCCAACATGTGAAAGGAAGCACAAGAGGCTTCAGCTGATCCAGGGATGGGGTCCTGCTTCACATCTGCAGGTGCAGGTACCCCAGGAAGTATGCTGCCTGTGCACAGCAGGATCCCACAAGCAACTCACCAAGGGCAATCAATGCTAGGCCTGATGAAGGGCCTCGACCCAAAATGTTGACTGCTTCTTTCAACGGACGCTGCCCAACCTGCGGAGTTCATCCAGCTTTTTTGTGCGTCTCAATACTAGGCCTACTTTGGGACTGGCCATCCAGCCAATCCTCATTAGGAGATTGGAGGTGAAGTAGTCAGTAACATTAAATTCCTTGACGTTACCATATCAAACAGTCTGTCCTCGGACAGCACATAAATGTCATCACAAAGAAGGCACAACGGTACCTCTAATTTCTTAAGGTTTGCATGGATTCAGTATGTCATCTAATACTTCTGTGAAATTCTATAGATCCCCAGTGCAGAGATTTCTGACCAGTTGCACTATGACCTGGTATGGACACTCCGATGTCCAAGAATGGAAAAGCCCTACAAAACTTGGTTGACACTGTCCAATCTATCACAGGGAAAGGCCTCTCCACCATTGAGCACATTTACAAGGAGTGGTACCACAAGAAAGCAGCATCCATCATCAAGACCATGCTCTCTTCTACACACTACCATCAGGAAAATTGTACAGAAGCCTTAGGGCCCATGCCACCAGGCTCAGGAACAATTATAACCCTTCAACCATCAGGCTTGTCAACTGGCGTGGATAACCTCACCCACCACAACACTAAGCAGATTCCATAACCTAAAACTCACATTCAAGGACTCTACAACTCATGTTCTTAGTTTTAGTTATTTATTTACTTTTCAAAGTTCTTTGCATAATTTTCCTTCATTTGCACATTATTTGTTTGTCAATCTTTGATTAAATCGAGATCAGTTTTTCATAAATTCTGTTGTATTTATTTTCCTGTGCAAGAAAACTGCTCTAAAAGTAGCATATGGTGATATAGAGATACTTTGATAATAAATTTACTTAGAGCTTTGAACGTGGAGGAGAGGGGATGGTTAATGCTTTGAGCGAAGACATGAATTAGTACTGGGGGCAGGTCACACAGTCCCACAAGACCACTGGACTAGTCAATGAGTCACAGCTAATCTGTTTGTAACCTCCATTACATACCCTGAAAACACTTAGCATCTTCTATCCCACTGTTATCAGACACTTAAACTGACTCCTTGTACAACATGATGGACTCTTGACCTCACATTCTACCATGTTATGATCTTGCACTTTATTGCTTACCTCCACTCCACTTTCTCTGCAAATTTTACACTTTATTCTGCATTGTATTGTTTTACCTTGTTCTACCTCAACGCACTGTGTCATGATTTGATCTGTATGAACAGGATGTTAAACAGTTTTTTTCATTGTATCTTGGTACAGGTGACAATTATACATCTAACTAATATCATACATCTTCCTACCCTTTATGAAATGTTCCATACCTTTTAAAGAAAGATTGGCTTTATTTGTCGGAGGTACATAAAAACACACAATTAACTGTGAATTTCTAAAGCAAACACGAGGAAATCTGCAGATGCTGGAAATTCAAGCAACACACACAAAATGCTGGTGGAACATTGCAGGCCAGGCAGCATCTATAGGGAGAAGCACAATCGGCGTTTCAGGCCGAGACCCTTCGTCAGGACTCTTGGCCGGAAACATCGACTGTGCTTCTCCCTATAGATGCTGCCCGGCCTGCTGTGTTCCACCAGTGAACTGTGATGCTTGCATCAAATCAGATCAGATCAGTGAGAATTATGCTGGAGAGGCAGCAAGTGTAACGTTGCTTCTGGTGCCAACATAGCATGCCCATAACTCCCTAACCCTACCAATCATACAAGCGGTTCAATTTAATATCAGAGAATTATACAGTACAATCTGAAATTCCTATTCTTCAAAGAGACATCCACGAAACAAGAAGGATTTTTTTATTAGAATGTGGGAGAAAACGAGAGCATCCAGAATTAACCTACATAGTCATGGGGAAAATGTACAAACTCCTAGCTACAGTGGTGGGAATTGAACCTCAGTCGTACAGTGGGCACTGTAAAGCGATACGCTAACCACTAGTTATCTATTTTATTGAGAGTCTACTTCCCTTCGTCAAAAATACATTCCACTGCCTTTCATTAACAGAATTCCAAAGATGGGCAACACTCTGGGTGTCAAAATATTCACCTCTTCTCTGCATTAGATGGACTCTATAATTTAATCCCTTTGCTGTAAACTAACCAGGAAAATGAAATGTTGTTCTACCAGTTTGGGGTTGGCGTCTCCAAGGCAACAGAGAAAGCCTAGTTCAGACAGGTTGGTGTGGGAAAGTGGAGGAGAGATAAAATACGCAGAACTGAAGACAGCCATTGTCAGAGTGTAGGGGCCCAGTGAAATGGTCAGTAATGTAGAGGAGGCCACACTATGACCACAGAACGCGTTCAGCCCCATTGGAAGAGGTGCAGGTGACTCGCTTGGTTCTCTACTTCACTTGGAAAAGTTGCTCAGGTCCTCCCGGAAGGCAGTGATGGGAACAGATGTGACATCCCCTATAGCGTCACTGGAAAGTACTTGCGTATGGGGAGGGGAAGAGCAGCACGGGAGATCAGAAAGAGGGAGCTCCCTGGGGTAAACAGAAAAGGGGCAGAGAGGGAGGAAGATGGTGGGAGTCACAGAACAGAATCAGAAAAAGCTGCAGAAGGTTGTAAACTCTGCCAGCTCCATCACGGGAACTAGCCTCCCCACTATTGAAGGTTACACCAAAAAGGCACATCCATCATTAAGGATCCTTACCACCCAGGACATACCCCTTTCTCATTGCTGCCATTGGAGAGGAGCTACAGGAGTCTGAAGGCACACACTCAGCATTTTAGGAACATCTCCTTCCCCTCACCATCAGATTTCTGAACGGACAATAAACACATGAACATTACCTCAATATTTTTGCTCTCTTTTTGCACTAGATATGTTCCACCCTGGGAGTTCCACTCCTGTTACACATATTTAATTTATTTTACAATATGTTTATTATTGTAACTTACAATTTATTTTATGTCTTACGCTGTATAACTGCCTTCAAACAACAAATTTCATTGCATGCACTCAGCGGCCTCTCCATTAGGTATCTCCTGTTCCTAATAAATTGACCACTGAGTGTGTTCATGGACTTTTGCTGCTGCATGTTCACAGTTCGATGTGTTGTGCTTTCAGAGATGCTCTTCTGCACACCACTGTTGTAACACATGCTGGCATTGTGTCAGCATGAACCACTCCAGCCATTCTCCTTTGATCTCTCTCACTAACAAGCCATTGTCACCCACTGCCACTCACTGGGTGATTTATTTTTTAGTTTTTTGAACTATTCTCTGTAAAATCTAGAGACTGTTGTGTGTGAAAACCCTAGGAGATAATCAAAACCACCCCATCTGGCACCAGCAATCGCTTCACAGCCAAAGTCACTTAAATCACATTTCTTCCTCATTCTGATGTTTGTTCCAAACAATAACTGAACCTCTTGGCCATGTCTTAATGAGTTTATGCATTGAATTGCTGCCATGTGATTGGCTGATTAAATATTTGCATTTACAAGCAGGTGAACAGTTGTACCCAATAAACTGACCATTCAGTATATGTCAGTGACAATAAACCTAATTCTGATTCTGGAGCTGGTACAAGTCATGGAGATGTTGTGCTGGATGCAGAGGCTGATGCGGTGATACAGTGAGGGCCAGGGTCTCTATTACTGTTCTCTCTGGTGAGAAGGGAAGATGAGAGCAGATCTGTGCGATGAAGAAAAGTTTTCTTGTTCCCACACGCTCTTATATAAGCACAGATATGTGCAGAATTTTGAGTGATCTGGATATTGTGTAGGTAGAAGGGACTCATTTTGTTGGGCATTTAATTACAAGCTTTGGATCTCTCCTCCTCAGAGGCTGATGGAAGTGGAGTCTGTGAAGGTCATTAAGGTATAAATATCATTAGGAAATAAGCAGATAGTGAGGGGATGATAAGTAATTGAGACGAGGCAGGAATGTGAGGCTGATCATGAGCAGGTCGCTCAGATCAGAGCAGACAAGAGGAGCCAAGTGGTCTTTACCTGCTCCTAGTTCGGTGGCTGGTTACACAGATAGGAAAGGAAGGAGCCATCAATTTGTAACTGAGTTTAGACCAATGATCTATTGGGCTCCATGCAGATCTCAGTGACAAGTTGTGTCAGGTTACAGAAATATTTATTTGCAAGTCTTCTTCTGAGAAATGATTCCTGCCCCAACCTGCTGAGAATTGTGCAGGCCACTCCTAGCCTCTCAGGTGGGACTTTCTCAGGAGGGACAGGGAAGAATAGCCATAGAACAGCACAGAAACAGCTCCTTCAGCCAAGTCTGCTGAATTTGTTAAACCTGTAATTAAATGCCTAAGTAAGCTAGTCTATTCTGCCTACATATGTCCATACCCCTACATTCTCTTCATGTCCATTTGCCTGTCTAAGAGCCCCTTAAACAGCTCTCATAAATACAGGTTTCTGCAGAAGCTGAAAATCTAGAGCAACACGTACAAAATGCTGGGGATCTCAGCAGGAAAATAATCAAAAGCTCTCTTTTTCTTGCTCACACCACCATTTCTGGCAGCACACTCCAGGCATCTCCCACACTCTGAGCAAAAAAAACTTAGCCTTTTAACTTTGCATCTCTCCTCTTAAGGCATGTTAGATACTTTGACTCTGGGAAGATCCGACTGTCCACTTATGCCTCCAAACCCATGGAACACCAGTTTTCTGAGACCTCCAGCCAGTCCCATCAACCCTGCTCCCTCCTGTCTCTTATTGGCAAGCCAGGTCCAAATCCAAACTGACAAGTTACTATGGATCAATGGGCAATCTTTGGGATTGAGATGCACAGGATCATGTGATCCCATGTGGGACCTTGTCAGACACCTTACTAAAGTCCATGTAGACAACTGCCACAGCTCTACACTGAGCAGTCACCTTTGCCACCTTCTGAAAAACTCATTGAAGTTAGCAATCTATCCAGGAGGACCACAGACCACAACACCATAGATTCAGCGGAAAGCACTCTGATTGGTTGTATCACAGTCCGGCATGGGAATTCCAATGTACAGGAATGCAAGAAATTCCAGGGATTAGTGAGACTCAGCCAGTTCCATCTTGGATACAGTTCTTCCCACACCACAGGAAGGACAACTACAAGATGTGACAATTCAGGAAAGCAATGTCCATCATCATGGTCCGCCACCACCTCGATCATGCCCGCTTCTCAATGCTGACATCAGGAAGGAGATACAAGAGCTTGAAGACCCACAACTCAAGGTTCAACAGCATCAAAGTTCAAAGCTTATTATTAAATTACATATACTACAACATCAAATCGCAATATACTACCCTGACAGTCATTTTTTTCCTAGGACACACAGTAGAACAAAGAAATACAATAGAATCAATGAAAAGCTAAACCTAAATACTGACAAACAACCAATAAATGTCTGTTAATGTTTCCTTTTTGTTTTAGTTTTCCCTCCCTTACTTTACCGTTTAAATGGCTATGGTGTGCTCTTCGTACCGGATGTTGGAGAACTGGGAGACCCAGAGTCTCCCGGGAACTACATCTGCGTGAAGTGCATCCGGCTGCAGCTCCTAGAAGACCGCGTTAGGGACCTAGAGCAGCAATTGGATGACCTTCAACTTGTACAGGAGAGCGAGGATATAATTGATCAAAGTTACAGGGAAGTAGTCATCCCAAAGTTGCAGGAGACGAGTAGCTGAGAGACTATCAGGAGGAATGGAAATAGGCAGCTACAGCAGAGCACCCCTGTGGCCATTCCCCTCAAAAACAAGTACACCGTTTTGTGGGGGATGACCTCCCGGGGGAATACCATGGCGACCGGAATGCCACGGCACTGAGCATGGGTATGTGGTGCAGAAGGGAAAGAGAGAGAGAAGGGAGTGGTAGTGATAGGGGGCTCGATAGTGAGGGGAACAGACAGGAGATTCTGTGGATGTGAATGGGACATTCAGATGGTATGTTGCCTCTCAGGTCCCGGGGTCAGGGATGTCTCAGATCGTGTCCATAGCATTTTGGAGAGGAAGGGGGAACAGCCAGATGTCTTGGTACATATTGGTACAAATGACATAAGAAGGAAAAAGTAATGAGGTCTTGAAAAGAGAATTTAGAGAGCTAGGTAGGAAGTTGAGAAGCAGAACCTTCCTGGTAGTAATTTCTGGATTGCTGCCTGCGCCATGTGCCAGTGAAGATAGAAACAGGATATTTTGGCAGATAAATGTATGGCTGAGAAGGTAGTGCAGGGGTTAGGGCTTAAGGTTCTCGGATAATTGAGATCTCTTCTGGGGGAGGTATGACCTGTTCAAAAGTGACGGGTTGCACCTTGACCTGAGGGAGACCAATATTCTTACAGGCAGGTTAGTTAGAGCTGGTGGAGAGGTTTAAAATAACTTGGCATGAGGGTGGGAAACAGAGTGAAGGGACTCAGGAAAGGACGGATGGTAAAAAAGTAAAGATAGTGTGCAGTCAGATTGTCAGGAAGGGCAGGCAGGTCATGGGACTCAGTTGCAGCCAACAGGCTGAGTATCAAATCATTAGGGATACAGAGTCAGAAAGGATAGCAAATATGTTACTCAAGGTATTGTATCTAAATGCACGTAGTATAAGAAATAAGGTGGATGATCTTGTTGCATTTTGCCAGGTATGATGTTGTGGCCATCACTGAATCATAGCTGAAGAATGGTTGTAATTGGGCACTGAATGTCCAAGGCTACACATTATATTGGAGGGATAGGAAGGTAGGCAGAGGGGGTGGTATGGCTCTACTGATAAAGAATGGCATCAAATCAGTAGAAAGATGTGACATAGGATCGGAAGATGTTGAATCCTTGTGGGTCGAGTTAAGAAACTGCAGGGGTAAAAGGACATTGATGGCAGTTAGATACAGGCCTCCCAACAGTGGCTGGGAGGTGGAACACAGGTTACAACAGGAAATAGAAAAGGCGAGTCAAAAGGACAATGTTATGGTAGTCATGGGAGATTTTAACATGCAGGTCGATTGGGAAAGTCAGATTAGTAATGGAACTTAAGAGAGTGACTTTATTGAATGCCTAAGAGTTGGCTTTTTAGAGCAGTTTGTCATTGAGCCTACCAGGGTATCAGCTATACCGGATTGGGTGTTATGTAATGAACCAGAGGGAATTGGGGAACTTAAGGTAAAAGAACCCTTAGGAACCAGTGATCACAATATGTTTCTGTTCAACTTGAAATTTGATAGGGAGAAAGTAAGGAGTAAGGGAAATTACAGTGGTATGAGAGAGGAGTTCACCAATGTAAATTGGGAACTGGCAAGGATCTCAGCAGAGCAGCAATGGCATGCCTTTCTAGGAAAAATGAGGAGGGTGCAGGATATGTGTATTCCAAAAATGAAGAAATACTCAAATGGTAAAATGGTACTACCGTGGTTCACAGGGGAAGTCAAAGCTATTGTAAAAGCAAAAGAAAGGGCATACAACAAAGCAAAAATTAGTGGAAAGATAGAGGATTGGGAAGTTTTTAAAAACCTACAAGGAGCAACTAAAAAATCATTAGAAAGGGAAAGATAAAATATGAAAGAAAGCTAGCAAATAATATCAAAGTGGATAATTAAAGTTTTTTTCAAATATGTTAAAAATAAAAGAGAAATGAGAATGGTATGGGACTGCTAGAAAATGAGACAGGAGAAATAATAACAGGGGAGAAGGAGACGGCTAATGGACTAAATGAGTATTTTGTGTCAGTCTTCACTGTGGAAGACACTAACAGTGGGTGCAGTTACTTGTACAAGAGAGAAGGTGCTCAAAAAGCTGAAAGACATAAAAGTACATAAGTCACCCAGACCAAAGGAATTGCACCCTAGGGTTCTGAGGAAGGTAGCATTAGAAATGATCTTTCAAAAATCATTGGACTCTGGGATGGTACCAGAGGACTGGAAAATTGCAAATGTTATTCCACTCCCTAGGCAGCAGAAAGGAAATGACAGGCCAGTTAGCCTGACCTCAGTGGTTGGGAAGATGTTACAGTCAATTGTTAAGGATGAGGTGATGGAGTACTTGGTGACACAGGACAAGATAGTACAAAGTCAGCATGGTTTCCTTCAGGAAAAATCCTGCCTGACAAACCTGTTGGAATTCTTTGAGGAGATTACAAGTAGGATAGATAAAGGGGATGTAGTATATTTGGACTTTTAGAAAGCCTTTGACAAGGTGCCACTCATGAGGCTGTTTACCAAGTTAAGAGCCCATGGTATTACAGGAAAGTTACTAAGATGGTTAGAGCACTGGCTGACTGGTAGGAGGCAGCAAGTGGGAATAAAAGGATCCTTTTCTGGTCGGCTGCCAGTGACGAGTGGCGTTCTGCAGGTGTCAGTGTTGGGACCACTTCTTTTATGCTGTATATAAATTATTCAGATGATGGAATAGATGGCTTTGTTGCCAAGTTTGCAGATGATAGGAAGACTGGTGGAGGGAAGGTAGTGTTGAAGAAACAGGTGGGATGCAGAAGGACTTAGACAGATTAGGAGAATGGGCAAAAAAGTGACAAATGAAATATAATGTTGGAAAATGCATCATACACTTTAGTAGCAGAAATAAATGTGCAGACTATTTTCTAAATGGAGAGAAAATTCAGGAATCTGAGATGAAGAGGGACTTGAGAGTCCTTGTGCAGAACACTATGAAGGTTAACTTGCAAGTTGAGTCAGTGGTGAGGAAGGCAAATGCCATGTTAGCATTCATTTCAAGAGATCCAGAACATAAGAGCAGGGATGTGATGCTGAGGCTTTATAAGGCACTGGTGAGGCCTCACCTTGAGTATTGTGAACAGTTTTGGGCCTTTCATCTTAGAAGAGATGCGCTGGCATTAGAGAGGGTCCAGAGGAGGTTCAGAAGCATGAAAGGGTTATCAAGCGAGGAACATATGATGGCTCTGGGTCTGTACTCGCTGGAATTCTGAAGGATGAGGGGGGATCTCATTGAAACCTTTCAAATGCTGAAAGGCCTAGACAGAGTAGATGTGAAAAGGACGTTTCTCATGGTGGGGGAGTCTAGGATAAGAGGGCACAGCCTCAGGAGAGGGATGCCCTTTCAAAACAGACATGTGGAGAAATTTCTTTAGTGAAAGGGTGCTGAATTTGTGGAATTTGTTGCCACATGCAGCTGTGGAGGCCAGGTCATTGTTGTATTTAGGCAGAGATTGATAGGTTCTTGATTGGGCATGGCATCAAAGGTTACGGAGAGAAGGCCGGGAACTGGGGTTGAGGAGGAGATGGAAGAAAAGTTTCAGCCAGTATTGAATGGCAGAGCAGATTTGATGGGCCAATGGCCTAATTCTGCCCCTATGTCTTATGGTCTAAGCAAAAGACAAACTGAGCAAATAATAAATACATACATACATACATACATACATACATACATACTGAGAACATGAGTCTTCCTGGTTTTCTTTCTGACTGCCGTCAGATTCTTGAACTGACCTGAAAAACCCCAACAGTGCCTTGGACTATGCTTCCTTCAACTTAGACTAATGTTGTTATGTCTATGTATGTTTGTTTTGTTGTGTAAGTTGAGTTGCTTCTTAAGGGGTAGTTAGGGATAGTGCTGGTCTTGTCAGCAACACCCTCCTCCTGCATATCTAAGTGATCAACCTTAGATTTAGACTTTCAAAACATGAAACTTAATCAGGCAGTTCATAAGACATAGGAGCAGAATGAGGCCTTTCAGCCCATCGATTCTGCTCCACCATTTCATCATGCTGATTTATTTTCTCTCTCAACCCTATTCTCATACCTTCTCCCTGTAACGTTGAACACCCTTACTAATCAGGAACCTACCACCCTCTGCTTTAAAAATAAACCCAGCATCTGTGGCAATGAATTCCATGGATTAGCCACCCTCTGGCTATGGAAATTCCTCCTCAGCTCTGTTCCAAAAGGGACATCTTTCTATTCTGAGCCTGTGCCCTCTGGTCGTAGACTCTCACACTATGATATGGATGGTGGTGTAGTGGTTAACACAACACTTTACAGTAAGAGCGACCCAGGTTCCATGGCCACTGCTTCCAGTAAGGAGTTTCTATTTTCTCCCTGTAACCACATGTTCTCCAGTTTCTTCTCACAGTTCAAAGATACGCCTGTTGGTAGGATAATTGGTCATTGTAAATTGTCCCATGATTAGGCTGGCATTAAACTGGGTGGCATAGCTTAAAGGGGATATTCTGTGCTGTATCTCAATAACTAAATAAATTAACTAAAATCCAACCTCAAATATCAATGGAAAGTAACCATTAGTCAAGCCATACACCACCTACTGGTGGTGGAGCAGATTCACAAGTGACAAGAACAACCAGGGAGATTAACTCGATCAAATACCCTGGGCAGAAAGAGGCTGTTCAACCTTTATCATTTCCATGCTCCTTGAGCGAGCAATTTGAATCCTTCTACCACATCCTCCTCAAACCTTTAACAGACAGCTCCCTAAATGAGTTGAGGGGTTCATTTAAGAAAGTAAGTAGAATATTTGTATTGGTTTACAAGACACAGAGAACATCCTGTCTTGCATACTGTTCATACAGAACAAATTATTACACAGTGCATTGAGCAAGAACAAAGTAAAACAATAACACAGAACAAAGTTGAAAAGCTGCAGAGGAAATGCAGTCCAATAAAGTACAAGATCATAATGACTGTGAGTTCAAGAGTCCATTTGATCGCACAAGAGCTCTGTTCAAGATAGAAGTTGAGTGTGGTAAAAGATGAAAGAAACCAGATAGAAAGAGGGAGACAGAGAGAACATCACCAGAAGACTTTAATAAATAGGAGCAGATTTAGGCCATTTGGCCCATCAAGCCAGCTTCGCATCTGAACACAGCTGATTTATTAGCCCTCTCAACCAACAAAGCCAATGTTTAATGTCTGCCCCTAACTACTACTGAGGAGTTAAAGCTAAAGTCAGTACTAAGTCAGTTAAAGCTCAGATGGACTGGTGGGCTTGGAGTCACAGAAAGGACAAGGGTGATAATTTTTTTTCTTTCCTGAACACTCCATCAGACAAGAAGGCAGAAAGGGTGAAGTTGCCCCAGGCATCCACAGTTAAAAGATGAAGCAGCAGCAAAAAGCGTGTCAGGATAATGTCTGTCCAATTTGTTCTGTACGTTTCATGATTGTTGGCTTTCATCTGCAAATTTCTGTCAAAGGTGATAACAAACTTGTGGGTGCAAAGGCAGGAGGAAAAATTTCTGATGACACTTTGGGTTTGTGAATCATTGAGACTGGTGTTTGAGGCCTGATGTTTGGTGATTGATATGGCCTGGGGTCAATACTGGGGACTGAGGCCTGAGGATTGAAATGGAAGTTTGGAAGTCAAAGCCCATAGCCCAGAGCTGACGCTGTGAATCTCAGGGTCTGCTGGGGAGGTCAAACCCCAGTATCTGCTTGTCCAAATCCATGTCTGGTAGAAACTGAATGCAGAGGCCTGTCCTGGGGCACAAGGACTGTCTATGTGTGGGTGAGAGTGAAGAATGAGCCTTGATTTTACTGTTGCTGTTTCATTATTTGTTGTGTTATGGGTTGTCCTACTGTTTGCCATGGAGGAGTTAACATAAGAACGAAAACACCAAACTGAATGGTTCAAGGATGGTGGAAGCAGACAAACTAATTGTTTTTGTTCTTGCCATGAGGTTGAAAAAATGGAGGCTGCCATTCTGTGAAGCGGATCTGCGTCCTCCATTTTGTGAACTGAAGTTGTTTGGCATGATTACTGCTTAAAGTAGACCAAATGATGCTCCAGGTAATTTGCAGGACCAGGGATCATTTCCAAATAAAAAGTTATTTGAGAAGTGTTCTTTGGTTAGATATAATATGCAGGTCTGTGCCTGTGAGGTTGGTGTCTGCCCGGAGTGACTCAAACTGGCTACTGGTTTGGTAAATGGTTTAAGATAAATAGCCAGAAATTACCAGTTGTCACTTTCAGAAGAGGGGCAATAAATGGACGCGGGCTTGGACCAGAGCCACCTAAGATGTTAAATGTCAATCCAATGACCCATAGCCGATAACACTGAAAGGCAACCTTTGAACTAGCAAGGAGTGCACTTAAAACAGAGGTTTTCCGGTATAAGATAGTGATAACTCTCTTTAGAGACTCACCATTGCAAGGAAGAACCCCCACATCAGAGGCAGGGAGAAGAAAAGATCGATTGATCTTTTCAATCTGGTCAATTGAGATCCACTATTTTGAAAAGCGAAAAGTGCTCCAATTTGAGTATTGGTACAGAGGGAACAGTAGAATTCATCGTTAAAGTTGTTGGCCCAGGGTCAATATTGTTGTTAAAGTGCCTACTTCGATTAGTTGGGACTTAATTTCCTAACCTACTTCCTTTGATGAATGATCAATGTATTTTGGCATCCCTGGGTGGGTTCGAAAAATAAGTATAAGGGTCTGGGATCCTAGTTTTGAGTTGAACCACCCACTAGGTTGGGATATTAAACTGAGAAAAGGACAAGAAGAACGCAGTGAGCTTGGAGTATCAGAGAGATCACTTTCTTAGTTATATATTAAGAAAATGGACCAATAATGAGGAGTGGATAGGTAAGTTTGATAGTGGAAGGTCAGGGACCCTGGGGCATGCATGGTGAAAAGCTGTTATTGAGAGGAAATAGAATAAATTACAAGAGATCTTAACAAGCTATTATAATTGAGGTGGAGAGAGAAAAAACAAACTGGCAGGGGAATTGTGTAAGTGTAGACAAGAGCTGGAGTGAGAAAGGAAAGGAAATGAAACCCTGAGGGAGCAGAGTCAAGTGGACTTGACGCGTGTGTCTGTTTCAGGTTCATAGCGAATGCCGAACGAGAGAAAAGGAGAAACAGGAAGAGGAATGTTAAAATGCAAGTACAGGAACAGAGAAATGGAAAGGTCTGTATCAGGATTCACAGACTGCTGTGAATATTTTGCAGGAAACAGCAGCAAGGAAGAAAGGCAGTGCTGATCACACCAAATGTTTAACATAGAAACAGAAACCCTACAGCACAACACAGGCCCTTCGGCCCACAAAGCTCTGCTGAACATGTCCTTACCTTAGAACTATCTACGGTTACCCATAGCCCTCTTTTTTTCTATGCTCCATGTATCCATCCAGGAGCCTCTTAAAAGAGCCTATCGTTTCCGCCTCCACCACTGCCACCGGCAGCCCATTCCACACACACACCACTCTCTGCGTAAAAAACTTACCCCAACATCTTCACTGTACCTACTTCCAACCACCTTAAAACTATACCCCCATGTTCTAGACGTTTCAGCCCTGGGAAAAAGCCTCTGACTATCCACACGATCAATGCCTTTCATTATCTTCTACGTCTCTATCAGGTCACCTCTCATCCTCCGTCACTATAAGGAGAAAAGGCCGAGTTCACTCAACCTATTCTCATAAGGCATGCTTCCCAATCCAGGCAACATCCTTGTAAATCTCCCCTGCACCCTTTCTATGGTTTCCACATCCTTCCTGCAGTGAGGCAACCAGAACTGAGCACAATACTCCAAGTGGGGACTGACCAGGGTCCTATATAGCTGCTACATTACCTCTCGGCTCCTAAACTCAATCCTCCGATTGATGAAGGCCAATGTACAGTATGCCTTCTTAATCACAGAGTCAACCTGTGCAGCAACTTTGAGTGACCTATGCACTCGGACCCCAAGATCCCTCTGATCCTCCACACTGCCAAGAGTCTTGCCGTCATATTTGACCTACCCAAATGAACCACCTCACATTTATCTGTGTTGAACTCCATCTGCCACTTCTCAGACCAGTTTTGCATCCTATCAATGTCCCGCTGTAACCTCTGACAGCCCTCCACACTATCCACAACACCCCCAACTTTTGTGTCATCAGCAAATTTACCAACCCATCCCACCACTTCCTCATCCAGGTCATTTATAAAAATCACAAAGAGTTGGGGTCCCAGAACAGACCCCTGAGGCACTCCACTGGTCACTGACCTCCATGCAGAATATGGCCCATCTACAACCACTCTTTGCCTTCAGTGGGCAAGCCAGTTTTGGAAACAGAAAGCAGTGTCCCCTTGGATCCCATGCCTCCTTACTTTCTCAGTAAGCCTGGCATGGAGTACCGTAAATTCCGGACTATAAGCCGCTACTTTTTTTCCCACGCTTTGAACACTGCAGCAACACTGCGGCCTATACGACGGTGCGGCTAATGCATGTTTTTTTTCATGCCGCCAAAAACATTTTGCCTCGTAACAGTAGACCAATAAAATTGATGAGTAGTTCACAGAGGTCCAATGAAATTGTACGATAAATCAAGCGCACTTTCACAATTAAATTATTGTAAATCAGTCATTTGTACTCACCCTCATCAACATGGAAAACACTCGAAGAAAAACATATGATGCAGCTTTTAAGTTAAAGGCGGTCAATCTGGAAGTTGAAGAAGGAAATCGAGCTGCTGCACATAATCTTGGCATAAATGAATCGATGGTGAGACGGTGGAGACGCCAGCGTGAAGAACTGAGTCAATGCAAAAAGACAACAAAAGCTTTCAGAGGTAATCTTAGCAGATGGCCCGAACTTGAAAACTTTCTTGAAGACTGGGTTAACACACAGAGAGCAGGCGGCCGCGGTGTTTCCACCGTGCAGATCAGACTGAAGGCTAAAGCAATCGCCACCAAAATGAAAATCGAAGATTTTAGAGGTGGGCCATCGTGGTGTTTTAGATTTATGAGACGAAAAGGCCTGTCCGTCAGGGTACGCACGACTCTGTGTCAGCAGCTCCCTCCCGACCACGAGGAAAAGCTTGCTAACTTCCGCACATTCACTCAAACAAAGATAGCGGAGAATTCCATCGGGCCAGATGATATCATAAATATGGATGAAGTACCTTTGATGTTTGACCTGCCTCTCACTCGAACTGTTAATAAAAAAGGTGACGTCCATCACACTGAAAACAAGTGGCCATGAGAGAACGCATTTTACTTGTGTTCTGAGCTGCACAGCATCCGGACTAAAGCTTCCACTGATGGTGATTTTTAAGCGGTTGACAATGTCAAAGGAAAAATTCCCAAAAGAAATCATGGTGAAAGTCAATAAGAAAGGTTGGATGATGGAGAGTCTAATGAAGGATTGGCTGAGAGAGTGCTACGCCAAGCGACCAGGGGGATTTTTTCACAGAAAAAAAGCATTGCTCGTTATGGACAGCATAAGGGCCCATATAACAGATTCAGTGAAAGCTGCCATCAAGAGTACAAACTCAATTCCAGCTGTGATTCCTGGGGGCACCACGAGGTATTTGCAGCCACTGGACATCAGCGTGAACCAGGCATTTAAAGTGGCGCTGCGCGTTGAGTGGGAGGCTTGGATGACGAGCGGCGAGAAATCCTTTACCAAAACAGGATGCATGCGAAGAGCATCTTTAACTCAAGTCTGCCAGTGGATCCTAAATGCGTGGAGCCGTGTCACAACATCCACCATCACCAACGGGTTTCGAAAGGCTGGACTGCTGCGTGATGAAGAGGACCGCGTGCGCTCAAGTGAGAGCGACAACGAAGAGACTGAAGTGAGTGACAAGATCCTGAGGTTGTTCAATTCGGACACTGAAGAAGAGGACTTTGATGGTTTTTGTGCGCAGGAGGAAGATGAAGAAGGCGATCAATAACTTTTCCTGGTAGGCTGCAGTATATATATTTTTTTTTACCAGTCGTTAGGAGATATTGGAATGTTGTTCGTGCACTGTTCAGTAAAAAAGTATACGCAACGTAATTTGTGTGTTACCGATACGTATGTATATTTAAAAGTAGCTGTGTTACAGGCACTGTTCAAAAAAAAGCATTTGCAATATCTATTTGTTTATGTTACCATACGGATTTAATTAAAAGTTAAAAAATCCTCACGTGTAATATCTTTCTGTGTAAATATCTCATATTACAACGTGGGACACCTGCGGCTTAAAATCCGGTGCGGCCTGTACAAGTACAAAATTGATTTTCTTTCTAAAATTAGAGCGTGCGGCTTTTAATCAGGTGCGCTCTGTAGTCCGGAATCTATAGTACCTTATCAAATGTCTTGCTAAAATCCATATACACTGCATCTACTACTCTACCGTCATCAATGTGTTTAGTCACATCCTCAAAAAATTCAATCAGGCTTATAAGGCACAACCTGCCTTTGACAAAGTCATGTTGACTATTCTTAATCATATTATGCCTCTCCAAATGTTCATAAATCCTGCCTCTCAGGATCTTCACTATCAACTTACCAACCACTGAGGTAAGACTCACTGCTCTATAATTTCCTAGGCTATCTGTACTCCCTTTCTTGAATAGTGGAACAATATCCGCAACCCTCCAATCCTCTGGAACCTCTCCCATCATCAATGATGATGCAAAGATCATTGCCTGAGGCTCAGCAATCTCCTCCCCCGCTTTCCACAGTATCCTGGGGTACATCTCATCTGGTCCCGATGACTTATCCAGCGATGCTTTCCAAAGGCTCCAGCACATTCTCTTTCCTAATATCTACATGCTCAAGCTTTTCAGTCTGCTGCAAGTCATGCCTACAATCATCAAGATCCTTTTCCGTAGTGAATACTGAAGCAAAGTACTCTTTAAGTACCTCTGCCATCCCCTCCGGTTCCATACACACTTTTCTACTGTCACACCTGATTGGTCCTATTCTCTCATGTCTTATCATCTTGCTTTTCACATACTTGTGGAATGCCTTGGGGTTTTCCTTAATCCTGTCTGCCAAGGCCTTCTCATGGCCCCTTCTGGATCTCCTAATTTCACTCTTCTTCTTCCTGCTCGCCTTATGATCTTCTAGATCTCAATCATTACCTAGTTTTTTGAACCTTTCATAAGCTCTTCTTTTCTTCTTGACTAGATTTACAACAGCCTTTTGTACACCATGGTTCCTGTACCCTACCACCCTTTCCGTCTCATTGGAACGTGTCTACACAGAACCCCACGCAAATATCCCCTGAACATTTACCACATTTCTTCCATACGTTTCCCTGAAAACATCTGTTCCCAATATATGCTTCAAAGTTCCTGCCTGATAGTCTCATATTTCCCCTTACTCCAATTAAACATTTCCCTAACTTGTCTGTCCTATCCCTCTCCAATGTTATGGTAAAGAAATAGAATTGTGATCACTATCTCCAAAATGCTCTCCCACTGGGAGACCTGACATCTGACCAGGTTCATTTCCCAATACTAGATCAAGTACAGCCTCTCCTCTTGTAGGCTTATCTACATATCATGTCAAGAAACCTTCCTCAACACTCCTAACAAACTCCACCCCATCTAAACCCCTCACTCTAGAGAGATGCCAATCAATATTTGGGAAATTAAAACCTCCCACCAAACACCCCTGTTATTATTATTTTTTTCCAAGTGTAACCTTCTAATCCTCTGGTACTTTTCCCATCCCCATTGATGATGCAAAGATCATCACAAGAGGCTCAGCAATCTGCTCCCTCACTTCCCACAATAGCCTGGGGTGTATCTCATTCAATCCCAGTGACTAATCTAACTTAATACCTTTCAAAAGCTCCAGCACATCCTCTTAATGTCTACACATTCCAGCATTTCATTCCACTGTAAGTCATCTCGGGAATTTACTGGTGAATACTGAAGCAAAGTATTCATTAAGTACCTCCGCTACCTCCTCCGACTCCATGCACATGTTTCCACTATCACACCTGATTGGTCCTATTCTCACAGAGTTCATCCTCTTTGCTCTTCACATACTTCTAGAATGCCTTGGGGTTTTCCTTAATCCTCACCATCTCATAGTCCTTCTAGCTCTGCTAATTTCATTCCTGAGCTCCTTCCTGGCACCCATGTAATTTTCTAGAGCTCTAACGGTACCTAGTTTCTTGAAACTTCCATAAGCTTTTCATTTTTCTTAACTAGATTTTCTACATCCTTTGTTCACCATGGTTCTTTTACCCTACCATCCTTTCCCTGCCTTAATAGAACATACCTATGCAGAACGCCATGCAAATGTTCCCTAAATACTTGGCACATTTCTGCCGTGCATTTCCCTGAGAACATCTGCTCCCAATTTATGTTCCCAAGTTCCTGCCTAAAAGCATCAAATTTCCCCCTATCCCAATTAAATATTTTCCCAAATTGTCTGCTCTTATCTCTCTCTAGCACCATGGTAAAGTTAACCTTCTGTGTCTAACTTCAGTGTTACGCTCAGCGACACCGGAGGAAAAGGCATAAGCCCAGGGGACCCTGGGTGATTTACAGGAGGCTATATGAGAAGCTGCAGGGGCTAATCGAAGTGACCCAGTAGAGTCTTTGCCAAAGTGCAGACAGCAGAAAGGGGTGGTTTTCTAGAGTGTCTATTCTCCTACTTTGCATAGACAAAATTTGACCCACTGACAGAGTGGTACCTGGCAGAGGACCTTGGTATGTTATAGTATAAAGCAGAAGAGTGTGTGAACTGTTTGATGCCAGTGACCCTACACATAATGTGGCATGAGTACTTAAGAAAATAATTAGACCATAGGAGAAGGAAATGCATGAGTTAGTTTTTAACTTTAGGAATGCTTTAGGAACTTTAGGAACTTTAGGCTGCTGGAGTGTTTTCTCTTCGAGAAAATAAATAGGATATCATGTGGGGAAACACAGATCAGGTTAGAAGTCAGCAGAGAGATTGTAGCAGAAAAGTGCTCCTTCACCCAGTCATGAAAGATGTTGTCAGTGGCAACCATCCCAGTGCAGAGCTCATACTTCTTGTTTCAGCTGTGGTAATTTTAGTCATTATACCTGGAATTGTACAATCAATAGTTCATGTAATCTACATCCTATCACAGTTAGAGATTGGAGTCACAGAGGGTCACAACTGGGTAATTTCATGCTTTAAACTTGCTGAATGTTGTTTACTTGTACATGATGAATAACTCCCAGGGTTACTTAATTCTAAAGTAATGGATTGTAACTGGATATCTTGATAACAGTTTAATCCTTGGGTACAAGAAATTTTCTAAAATGGTTTAAAGTGGGAATGGTTTGTATGTTTTAATTCTGTTAAGTATGGCCACATGTGAGTTTACTTGAGAGTGTGTGAGTGTGTCTGTATGAGAGACAGTGCAAAGACTGTTCTGTGTTTGCTCAATCAATGTTGGGAGGAAGTTTCAGATCAAAAGGTGATTAATGCAAATAATATCCTACTCTGGAGCAATTTCAGTCGTGTCTTTAGAGCCTGTGCCTTTAAGAGGTTCGTGAATTTGTTAATGTGTTGGGGCCCCACCTAAATGAATTGTTTTTTTTTCATTTGTTCTTTGAAGAATGTTTCAAAGGTGGAAATTAAATGTATATTCTAACTTTTGCAGTTACTTGTAGAGGTTTTGAATGAACAACAGTACAAGTCTGGATTTGTATTTTGTCTTGTCTGTGTTTTTGGGTTTTTTCCATGGAATTGATTTCAGAGAAACACAGATTCCATACTGACCATGTGTAATCTAGGTTGAGATGGAAATTTGTGCACCTCTGTTCTGGATATGAGATGCCCCCATTTCAAAGGGAAATGGATATTTAGGGGAATTTCTCATTGGTGGACTGTTAAATTAGGAATTTGAAATTAATGATTTTAGGAAGATTAGCGTATTTGGAGGCCAATCCTAAAGTTGTTTTACTGTTTACTTTTACAAAAGATAAAAGATGTTGCCTGAGACCTTTGACATTTGGATTTTGAATTGCCATTCCATGGAAAATTGTTTTAATGTAATCAGTGTTTTGGCATATAAATTGCAAATGAAATTTCAGTTTAAATATTGGACTGGTCAAAACAGTATCTCAGCATTAATTCCCTTACTATCTTAAAACACATATTTATCTAGCTACTGCTGGATATTCAAATTAAAATGTCTTGTTCAGTTAGCCTTGGCATTGAAGGATTCAGTTGTAGCTATAAAGGGTATTAAAATTTATACCTTCCTTACAGATAATGTTCATTGGACTGGAGAACGGCATGGATGTCAGGATATGATACCAAATGATCCCAAGGGACCACTTGTATCAAAATAATAAGAAGGGGAGGTAGAAGGAGTTCAGAAAGCAAAACCAAAGAACAAAGACACAAACAAAGGAGGAACTTCTTTTTTAGGTGGTTCCTCACATGTACAGGATGGTGAGAGGAAAGCCAACTGTGGATTATATGTGAGGGAAAAAAAGAACACAGTCATAAAGGTGGAAGCACACATCAAGTATCACAGAGGGAATAATAGTCACTTTTTAGATCCAATTCTTGAGCAACCCTTAGCTAATGATGGTCGTGGTAAGATTATAAATCTTTTGGATCACACTTGTGCAAATATGAGTGGGGCAGAAATTCACTCAAGATAAATTTATTGGAGTGCCTACAACCAAGTATTTTTCAAAGGATACTATTATTAAATGTAGACAGGAAAACATTGTACAGGGGGGAAGTAGAGTGAAAATGTTCATTAATGTGACAAAACTTACAAATTATGTTATCTGTACTTATGCAAAATCTTCATTGCTTGAAGATTTTTCTGACAGTTTTTCTGTTTTTCTGACAATATGCATATTGTATAGTAACCACTACAATGAGTTGTACCAAGGCATGGAAGCAATAGCCGTTGAAAAGTCACAATGTAGCAATTGGGAATATGATTTCAGATCTGGCTGTTGGAGGACAAACATTCTCAGCTTGCAGTAAATGTGGTAATGAAGGAAAACCTCACAATGCAATGCAGTGATGCAGATCAATATTCTTGGGACTATGTTACCACTGATCTGTCATTTGACTGCAGACTGGATACGTGTTGTGAATGAGGCAAAGGAGATAATCTATCAATGAAGTAAACATTCTGAAGTAATTAAAAGATACACTAGTGTTCGGAAATGATTGGTGTTGGAATACTATTGATGAGTGGCCTCAATGGTCGAAGGTTACATGTACGACGAACGAACTTGTGATGAACTGAGACGAGATTGCATAAAGGAAATGAGATTGATGTTTGTGGATACTTTTGGCCAAATATGGGAAAAAGCTGGAGTGCTAGGGTAACAGTGGGAAGTTATGTTTTTTTTTGGGGGGTCCTGCTTTGGGAAAAAAGGGGTTTATAATTTGAGTACAACTTTATTATGAATGTAGTGGCACTGTGGACTTTGACACAAATCAAAAACAATATTATGGACTAGCATGTACCCCAGGCAGCTCAATCTCAGTGTCTCTAGAACTCCACAATCTTCCATATACACCTTACTCCAATGTGGAATTGACAATAACTGATACCACAACCATTGCAATGCCAACTTTTGCTAGTCCTTTATTGTGTGATGAGGTCTGGAACTACAAAGAGAGTAAATTTGGCTTCTTGTTATCAAGAAGGTGATTATTGAATTGCCCAACTCGCTCCCCACCCCACACCTTACCATGCACAGCAGTTTGTTACAACCTCGCTACCGGATCAGCATCAACAATTTTTAAAATAGTTCATACCCTTTTTTAAAAAGAAAAAAAAAAGTGTTTTGAGCTTTTTTTGCCCGAGACCACACTTCTTGTAATGGGTTAGTGATGTACTTACTCTTGGTAAAATAGGGTCCTGGGTATGTGGGTTACCAGGATACATAATAAGTATGTTTTTATACATTTCATATTTGTCACACTACCTCGAGTGCCTTCAGCATTCTGATCCATAACAGTAAGAAGAGTGCAAAATTATTTTTTGTTTTGCTTAGCATTGGTGAGTAGGGGAACTATTTATGATGTGAATCTTTTTTCTCTCCCCTCCCCTCCGACAATGCAGCTGAGAGGTTGTGTAACTGCTGTAATGTTTTCAACTATTTGTGCTTTGTGCATCAATAGAACCACTGTATCCTTGTTACTGGTATAAAAAACTAATTAATTCTAAAAGAAAATTATTGGGTTTGTCTAGTGAATTTCATTAAGAATCGGTTAACGGGTTGTAGGTTTGTTCCTTATGATTATTCTCTATCCATTTTACCTGTCAATGACAGTACATTGCTGAAATTTGCTTGCTGAAAGATACTAATTACATTAATACTTCAAGCACACATTACAAGAAGGGATTCTTAAGTAATTTTCAGTTTTTAATGTTTTGCAGGACTTAGTTTTGACTGGGCAAATATTATCATAACCTTTTGTAAAGCCACGAGTTCAACTGTTCTTCCACCTATTTCAGTGAGATATGCCAGCTATTGGAGTGGTGTCACATCAACAACCTTTCACTCAACATCAGCAAGATCAAAGAGCTGATTGTGGACTTCAGGAAGGGTAAAATGAGGAAACACAAGCTAATCCTTATAGAGGGATCAGAAGTGGCGAGAGTGAGCAACTTGTAAAATATAGTCAGCTCCATCAAGGATACTAGCCTTCGAGTATCCAAGGCTTTGTCTAGTTGCATTGCCTTAGGAAGGCTGGGTCCATCATTAAGCATGACTACCCCCCTCCTCCCCAGGGCATGCCCCCTTCTCATTCTTACCATCAGAAAGAAGCGTGAAAGCATGCACTCAGCAATTCAGAAACAGCTTCTTCACCTCTGCTAGGCAATTTCTGAATGGACATTGTATAAAAAACTCACTACTTTTTATTTCTGTTTTTTGCACTGATTATTTTAGTTTAACAATTTAATGGACATATAGACATATATATATACTTACTGTAATTCATTTTTCTCTACATTTATTATCATGCATTTCATTTTACAGGCTTAGTGGGATTGATTTATTTACCATAATGAAGCTATTATCAAATAATGGAATGAAGTTTCCAAGGCAATTAAAGATCATGTGGATTTAGTTAATGATGTTCTGCAGAACTTTTTGGAGTGAAGTTTGAAACTGGGGCTTAAACATTAATTAAACATTGTTGACAAGAATTAGGTCCAACAAAGCCTGCCAAATTCCTACTCACATGGTGTGTTGAAATAACTATCAAGTTTAGATTGAAAATCTCTACAGTACTACTCTCAACTACACAACTAGGTAGTTTGTTTCAAGTGTCCAAAACTAACTGTGTAAAGAAATTCTTCCCGATGGTAGTCTGAAATCTCCCTTTAACTAGTCTCTACCTATGCCCCGTGTCCTTGATGATGAATTAATTCTGAAGTAGTAGCTGGCATCAACCTTATTTACATCCTTAATGATTTTGAGTGTTTCTATCATGTCTCCTCTCATTCTACAAGTGCTTAGGCTAGAAAAATTTAATTATTTCAGTCTTTCTTCATAGCTCATACCCTGTGGACCTCAGATGAGTCTCACTGCCCTTCTTTGAACTCTCTCCAGTGCCTTCACATTCCTCACAGAATATAAAGACCAGAATTGTATACAGTACTCAAGGTTTTGGCCTCACAAGTGCACTACACAGCTTAAGGAGGATGTCTCTAGACTTGAACTCCACTGAGTGCATTATATAGCCAAACATCCTATTAGCCTTCCTTAACGCTTCTGTGCATTGTCTAGATGTTGATAGTGATGAGTCTTCCTGAATGCCCAAATTCTCCTCATACAGTGCACTTTCTAACTCAAAACTCCCATTGTATATTTATACCTAATATTTCTAATTCCTATATGTAATATTTTATATTGTTACATACCCCGTGGGTATCTTGTGACTGTCACATGAGCATGATGTAAATGAGTCTCTGCTGAGCATGATGTAATGGTCTTGTGATGGTGGAGTGATGTAATTTTCCCGCCAGTGAGAGGTCATGTGATGACCTGTTTCAACAGGTATAAAAGGGGAAAGCCTTCCTGTGACGCAGGTCTGGTTGTTGTTTAATTTGTCAGTGACTCTGTTATGCTGTGTATTCATCTCATGATGCAGTTTTGTTTAAGAGTGGAGTTTTACTTTCTGCCTTAAGTCTCAAAGGTTATTGCCTGTAGTTTCACAACACAGCCAGTTTAGTCCAGCCGGAGAGTAAAGATTTATGGAAGTACGGAGACCTGAAGGATCGAGTAAAGTTGGTGTCACCAGCAGTAATACAGGATCAATCTTATTTAACCTTTGTTCAAGTAGGTAGTAACCTGCATCTGAGATAGCTCCTGCATTGTGAAAGCAGAAAGAGCTGGATGCAGTGTTTCACCAAGGAAAGGTCAGTGCCTTTAAGCCGTTTTATTTCCTTTGTTGTAAATCCTTCGTGCATGGCATATTTTGGCTGGGATCAGCAGTAACGTCACATTGTCGAGGAATTCTTTATTTCAGGGAAGTCTCTCCTAATTGACTGTGCAAATCATTTTGGCCTTTTGCATTTACCACTTTTAAGAACCGTGTTCATGTTTATCACTTTAAGAACTGTTCGAGTTGCCGTATAGCAGTTAACTTCCAGTTAAGTTAGTCATTTCTTTACTTTTGGTTTTTTTATTCAGCAGTGTTTAATAGAGTGACGTCAGCGTCGCGCACGCACTTTAAAAGGCAGGACTGGTAGAAATTTGATAGTAGAAGTTGAGGAGAGGGCTGCTCGGTATACTTTTTCATTGGCCCGGTGGGATGAGTACCAGGAGAAAGCTGTGGATATAATAGAAGAGATTGAAAGTGAGGGCTCCATCGACGAGTGGAATGAATCCCTCTGTTCTATAATTCATAAGGTTGCTCAGTTGACTATTCCACTATGGAATGTTCCTAACTATGTTAGTTCCATGGTGGAATAAAAATTGTAATATAGCAGTAAGAAGCAGAAATAGAGCTTACAGGAAATTAAGAAAGTACCCAGTGTTAGATAAAATTATGGAGTATAAAAAGGAAAGAGCAGTAGTAAGGAGAGTAATTAAAAATGCAAAGAGGGATAGTTAGAGAACCCTGGGCCCTGAGACACCTATAAAGCAGCTATGGATGATCATTCACAGAATGTCAGGGATATATAGAAGACCATCTATCCCAGCTTTGCTGGAAGGAGATATTGAAGCTATAACCAACAAGAAAAAAGGCTGATATGTTTGTAGAGGTGTTCCAAGCAATACAAAGTTCTGGAGAGTCGGGTGATTTGAGAAAGGAAATTATGTTAAAGGGAAGTTGGAAATTGGACAGGAGCCGGGATGATAACAGCTCCATGAATTTGTTTTTCTCCCTTCAGGAATTGCAGGAAGCTGTCCAATCAGATTCAAACACTTCTGGTAGAGATGGACTGTGTTATGAATTGCTTAAGTATTTAGATGACTCTGTATTAATAGAAATGCTAGCTTTGTTTAATTCAGTGTGGAAAGAAGGAAAATTACCAGTAGAATGGAAGCATGAGGTGGTAGTTCCAATTTTAAAGCCAGGTAAAGACATGTCTAATCCTCGTTCATATTGGCCTATAGCTTTAACGTCAGTGCTTTGTAAAACTATGGAACGAATGGTCGCCAACAGATTATTTATTTTTTTTAAAAATAAGGGACATTTTGCTGCCCATGAAAATGGTTTTAGAACTAGAAGGTCAACAATGGAATCTGTTGCCCTTTAGATCATGATATTAAAAAGGTGTTTCAAGATAGAGAAGTAATGGTAACTGTATTTCTAGATATTGAAAGAGCATATGACTCACTATGGAAGGATAGTTTATTAATTAAACTCTATGATGCGGGAATTAGAGGTAGAATGTTCAATTGGATCAAAGATTTTCTTAAGGAAAAGACAATTCAAGTAAGAATAGGCAGAACAAGCTCTAAGTCAGTTAAAATAGATAATGTTACTCTTCAAGGAAGCGTCATTAGTCCAGTTTTTTTTAATGTCATGATAAACAATAACTTTGAGCAGGTAGGGACAGGATTTGGCAAGTCATTGTTTGCAGACGATGGTGCAATCTGGAAAAGAGGAAGAAACATCAAGTATATATTAAAGCAGGTACAAAAGGGTTTAAGATCAGTTGAAATGGGGTTTCAGGATTTCTGCTTCTAAGTCCAAATATATGACTTTTGGCTTTAGCAGAAAGATTCCTGATTGTGAATTGTGTCTGTATGATTCTCCATTAGAAAGAGTCAAGGTATTCAAGTTTTTAAGTGTCTGTTTTGATGAAAGACTTACTTGGAGGGTTCATATAGATAAAACAATTGGAAAGTGTGAGAAAGTTTTAAATGTTATGAGGTATTGCTGGATGTGACTGGGGAGCAGGGCGGGAAACTATGTACTTAATATATCTAGCTATGATCAGATCAGTAATTGATTATGGTTGTATTGCTTATGGTTCTGCTGCTATGGCAGGGCCTGGAAAATTAGACACTCTGCAGCCCAAAGCACTTAGACTCTGCTGTGAAGCTTTCAGAATAACATCAGTCCCTGCATTATGTGTGGAGATGGGTGAAGCACCTCTACATTTAAGACGAGTCAAGTTGGGCCTGCAGTATTGGGTAAAACTAAATGGCTTCAATCACAGCTGTCCATCAAGATGTCTTTTGCAGGAGATGTCGGAGCGCCAAAGTAAAATTAAAAGATATCCATTTTTAGATTTGGTTAATACCTGGGCTGTGAAATTGAAACTGATTGAAGAAGGGATAGTTGACCAAATTTGCTTGCCACCCATTCCTTTTTGGCTTTTGCCAGAACCAGACCTATTCCTCCTTTTTCAGCTTCAAGGAAGCAGAGCAATTTCAACAGCGTCGATTGTAAATGAATATTTAAACAATAAATGGGGATCTTATCTGAAGATTTTTACTGATGGCTCAGTGGACCCAGACAGCAGTAAGGTAGGATTTTTGATGTACGCGTCTCAACTTGGAGTTGAGATCGGTCACCGTGTTTCAGGTGGTGTTTCTGTCTTTGCAACAGAATTATTAGCAATCCTCTGGGCCTTATGGTGGACAGAAGACTCTCGACCATGCAGGGTCGTCATCTGTTCAGATTCTGCTGCTGCTTTAGAGGCTATAATGGGGAATAAATCAAAAGCTGGTCCTGACATACTTATTGAGATTCTCTTAGTTATGTTTAGAGTAGGGAAGCTGCGTTGTGAAGTTAGATTTACATGGATACGTGAGCATGCTGGGGTGGAGGGAAATGAAATTGTGGATGGCATTGCAAAGTCTTCCCTACAGAGTGGGCAATTAGGAATTAGAATACCCCCAGGCAGAGCAGAATTGAGAAGTAGGGTTAAAAAAGGCATAGAGAAGAAATGGCAAGAGAATTGGAAAAATGAATTAAAGGGAAGGCATTTCTTTCCTAGTCACCCTGTAGTTAAAAAGGTCTCAGACTGTTACTCTTTAAATCATAGAGATATGGTGAAATTAACAAGACTTAGGCTGGGGCATTGTGGGCTAAACTATTACTTAAAGATAATAGGAAAACATCCAACTGGATTAAGTGACTGTGGTAGTGCAGAGACAGTTCAGCATGTTTTGCTGAGTTGTAATTGATATAAAATTGAAAGAAGAATATTGTTCAAGAGGCTGCCTGAATTAAATGTATTTTGTTTTTCTATTAAGTCTTTGCTTGGCTACTAAGAGAACCACCATCTGATTGAAAAGTTTATTATTCTGTTTCTATGTGTGACTATACAGAGTGCAGTAATATGCTTAGATGCATCTAAACTGTTGGAAATAGAAGAAGAAGAAGTAGAAGAGGGCCACCTGTTGGGACACTCCCAGTGACTGTAGTTTGTGGGCTCGGCTTGCGTTGCTTTGGAAGCTGCAGCTATGCGTTCCGACTCCGACACCTCCAGCAGGGGTCTGGAACCAGACAGTTTCCCCGCCGCCAAACTGAACCGGTGACTCCCGCAATGACAGACCAAAAAGGGTAGGTCAAGGAAAGGGCAGAAAGTGGGCACAGCAATTGGCGTTGCTGTCTCAGATCTCCAGAGACGCATGTTCGATCCCCACTTCGGGCGCTGTGTGTGTATGTTTGTCTTTATCCCTCTTTGCATGTGTGTGTTGATTGTGTATGCCTGTTTTGTGCATTTTGTGTGTGGCTGTGTATATACGTTATGCGTTTGTTGTGTGTGTGTGTGTGTGTGTGTGTGTGTGGCGGTAGTGTGTGTATGTCTTTGTGTGCCTGTTTGTGTGTGTCTGTTCTGTCTTTTGTGTATATGTATTGTCTGTTTTGTGTGCGTATCTCTGTGTTGTGTTTTTGTGTGCATATGTCTGTGTTGTGCGTTTTGTGTTCATATGTCTGTGTTGTGCATTTTGTGTGCATAAGTCTGTGTTGTGCATTTTGTGTGCATAAGTCTGTGTTGTGCATTTTGTGTGCATAAGTCTGTGTTGTGCGTTTTGTGTGCATAAGTCTGTGTTGTGCATTTTGTGTGCCTGTGTATTGTGCATGCATTGTATGCATGTGTTGTCTGTGTGTAGTGTATGTGTGTGTGCGGTACATGTTGAGTGTGTCTCTGCATTGGCGTGTGTATATGTCTGTGTGGTGTGTTTTGACAGCATGTATGTGTGTTTGTGTAACAGTATGCAGAATACAGTGTTACAGTTACAAAGAAAGTGCAGTCAGACAGATAATAAGGTACAAGGTCGATAACAAATCTTTTCATTTATTACGTATTTATTTATTGAGTTACAGCGCAGATTACGATCTTCTGGTGCCAGGCCACCAGCAATTCCCTGATTTAACCCCAGCCTAATCACAGGACAATTTACAATGACCAATTAACCTACCAACCGGTACATCTTTGGAATATGAGGGGACACTGGGTCACAGGGAGAACATACAAACTCCTCACAGGCAGTGGTGGGAATTGAACCCGGGTTATTTGTACTGTCAAGTGTTGTGCTAACCACTACACTACCATGCTGACCCAGAGTAGACTGTGAGGTCAAAAGCCGATCTTATTGTACCTGTGAGCAGTTCAATAGACTGGATAGAAGCTGTCCTTGAGTCTGGCGGTACGTTTTCCTGAGGCAATGTGAAGTGTAGACAGAAGTAGCAGTAGTTGTGTGATCAATCGAGTTGACTACGATCTTCTCCTAAGGGGTTGTCTATTGGCGGATCCTCAGGTGTCTGTGGAGGATGAGACAGAACTATTGCCCCAATAACTACCCTCCACCAGAAACTGTATGTACGTAAGCCCTGTGTCTGTTGTCCTTCGTCTCAACCTGTGAAGAGGGGATGGAGGAGCAAATGGTCACAGCATCTACAACATCTCTAACTACCCTCAGTGGGGGCTGAAAGTACATACAGAGCCAGAGCCTGTTATCCCTCCTAACTACCCCTGGTGGGGTCACATCTTGGAATCACTAGCCCTGTATGACACTCCATAACTCCATTCATTCTTGCTGAGAAGGGAAAGAAAGTCCTTCCATTCACCTGCTCCCTCACCTCCATTCTGGGCCCCAAACACAAAGTACACTGCAGATGCTCTGGTCAAATGAAGACGTACAAAAAAGCTGGATGAACTCAGCAGGTCGGGCAGCATCATCCGCTTCTTTCAAAGGATGTTGCCCGACCTACTGAATTCATCCAGCTTTTTTTTGTACGTCTGGGCCCCAAACAGTCCTTCACGTGCCAATCTGCTGGGGTTGACTATTGTGTCTGGCGCTTCTGACGTGGCCTCCTCTACACCTGTAAGACCAGTTGTTAAATGTGGCACTGCTTCGTTCAGCACCTCTGCTCCATCTGCTAAACTGGAACTTCTCAGTGGCCAAACATTTTAATTCCCATTCTTAATCTAGGTTCTGACATATCAGTCCATGGCTTCCTCTGTGCCAAGATGAGACCATCCTCAGGGTCAAGGAGCAACACCTTATATTCCATCTGTCAGCCTCCAATCTGATGGCAGAAATATTGATTTCTCCCTCCCCCTCCACTCCTCTACTATTCTCCACTCTGGCCTCCTACCTCTCCTCACCTGCCTAGATAGGGATAGATAGAAAGATACTTTATTGATCCCAAAGGAAATTACAGTGTTACTGTAGCATTATAAGTGCATGGATGTAAATATCAGAAAAGAAGTAGAAAGAATAAAAATTAAGTTATCACAAACAGTCTCACAGGAGGGAGTCACTACTTCTCTAGCTATAGGTTGACCCATTATACAGCCTAATGGCCGAGGGTAAGAATGAACTCATATAGCACTTCCCCATGGCCCTCTCCTCCTTCCCTTTCTCTTATGGTCTGCTTTCCTCTCCTAAAGGATTCCTTCCTCATCGGCCATTTACCTTTCCCATCCACCTGGCTTCACCTATAACCCTCCATCTAGTCTCTTTCCCCTTCCCCCATCTTTGTATTTTGGTGACTTCCCCCTTGCTTTCCAGTCCTGAAAAAAATATCTCAACCCAAAATGTTGACTGTTTATTCATTTCCATAGATGCAGACTATCCAGCAGAGTTCCTCCAGCCATTTGTGTGCATTGATCTTGGCTTCTCTTATCACTCGGCACCGCCATCTGTTTAACAGGACACCTCCTTAGGATTTCTAATGATTAACAGGACAGCCCAGGATGTGCACCAGATGCTGGGCTGTCAACAATTCCATACTTTGGAAATAAACACAGAATAACTTTCCTCCCAACATGTGAAAGGAAGCACAAGAGGCTTCAGCTGATCCAGGGATGGGGCCCTGCTTCACATCTGCAGGTGCAGGTACCCCAGGAAGTATGCTGCCTGTGCACAGCAGGATCCCACAAGCAACCAACCAAGGGCAATCAAAATGCTATGTCTGCTTTGGGACTGGCCATCCAGCCAGTGTGACCTGCTCCCAGTACTAATTCATGTCTTCATACAAAGCCTTAACCATCCCCTCTCCTCCACACTCCATATTCATAACTCTAAGTAAATTTTTAAAATTCATATTCATGTCACCATATGCTACCCTGAGATTAATTTTCTTGCAGACATTCGCTGGAAGATAAAGAAATACAGTAGAATTTATGAGAAAAACTCTACAAAAACAAAGACTTACAAACAACCAATGTGCAAAAGACCCTTCAAAGACCCTCTGCATCTCTGATGTTTGAAACCTTTCCCAATTAGGCAATAGTCTGCATTATTGTTCCTTTAGCCAAAATGCATTTTCATACATTTCCCAACACTGTATTCCATCTGCCACTTTTTTGTCCATTCTTCCAATTTGCCTGTTCTGCTGCAATCGCATTGCTTCCACAGGACTATGGATCCCTCCATCTATCTCTGTATGATCCGCAATCTTTGCCACAAAGCCATTAATTCTGTTATCCAAATCACTGACAAATAATGGTAGTGGTCCCAGTACTGACCCCTGAAGAACAGCAGTAGTCAATGGCTGCCAACCAGAAAAGGCTCCTTTTATTCTGACTCGCTGTCTCCTGCCTGTCAGCCATTCCTCTATCCATGCCAATATCTTTCCTGTAATGCCATAGGATTTTATCTTGTTAAGAGGCTCATGAGTGGTACCTTATCAGATGCCTTCTGAGAATCCAAGTAAATGACATCCACAGCCTCTCCTTTCTTCACCTTGCTTATTACTTCCTCGAAGAACTCTAACGGATTTTTCAGGCAATATTTCCCTTTACAGAAACCATGCTGACTTTGATTGTTTTATCATTGGTCTCCAAGTACCCCAAAACCTCATCCTTACTAAAAGACTCCAACACTTTCTTCGACCACTGAGGTTAGGGTAACCAGCCTAAAATAAGTTAGTAATCAATCCAGGAGGACCACAGACCACATCACCATAGAAACAGCAGAAAGCATTCTGATTGGTTGCATCACGGCCCAGCATAGGAATTGCAATGTACAGGAATGCAAGAAATTCCAGAGATTGGTGGCAGTCATCAAGTTCCATCTTGGATACAGTTCTTCCCACCCCATAGGGAGGACAACTACAAGATGTGACAATTCAAGAAAGCAATGTCCATCATCATGGACCCCCACCACCTCGATCATGCCCGCTTCTCAATGCTGACATCAGGAAGGAGATACAAGAGCTTGAAGACCCACAACTCAAAGTTCAACAGCATCCAAGTCCAAAGTAAGCATGTTTTTAAATCGCATATACTATAACATCAAATCACAATATACTATCCTGACAGTCGATTTCTTCCTGGGACTCACAGTAGAACAAAGAAATACAATAGAATCAATGAAAAACTACACCTAAAGACTGACAAACAACCAATAAATGTCTGTTAATGTTGCCTTTTTATTTTATTTTACTGTCTCTTACTGTACAATTTAAATGGCTGTGGTGTGCTTTTTGTGCTGGATGTTGGAGATCTGGGAGTCTCCCGGGAACTACACCTGCGTGAAGTACATCCGGCTGCAGCTCCTTGAAGACTGCGTTTGGGATCTGGAGCAGCAATCGGATGACCTTCAGCTTGAACGGCAGAGCAAGGATAAAGGTGATCAAAGTTACAGCGAAGTAGTCATCCTGAAGTTGCAGGAGACGACTAGCTGGGTGACCGTCAGGAGAAATGGAAATAGGCAGTAGAGCTAAGCAGTCCTGTGGCCATCTGCCTCAACAATAATTACTCCATTTTGAGTTCCGCTAGAAGGGGGCGACCAATTTGGGGGAAGCAACAGTGGTTGTGCCTTTGGCACTGAGTCGGGCCCTGTGGCTCAGAAGGATAGGGAATTGAAGAGACTGGAGCAATAATAGGGGACTCTATAGTCAGGGGGAGAGATAGACGATTCTGTGAATGTAAAAAGGAAACACGGATGATAGTTTGCCTTCCAGGTGCCAGGGTCTGCAATGTTTCTGAATGCATCCACAAGATCTTGAAAAGGGAGGGTAAGCAGCCAGAAGTCATGGTACATATTAGTGACACTGACATAGGTAGAAAAAGGAAAGAGATCCTGAAAAAAAGAATACAAGGAGTTAGGAATGAAGCTGAGAAGTAGGACCTCAAGGGTAGTAATCTCAGTGTCCCATGCGACAGGAAGGATAGGAATATAATGGGGTGGCAGATAAATTGCATGTCTGAAGAATTGGAGCAGGGGGCAGGTATCTGGATCATTGGAACCTCTTCTGGGGCAGGTGGGACATGTACAAAAGGGATGAGTTGCACTTGAATCCAAGGGGAACCAATATTCTTGTGGGTGGATTTACCAGAGCTGTTGGGAGTACTTTAAGCTAATATGGCAGGGGGATGGGAACCAATATGATGGAGCTGAGAATGAGCCAGCAGGTTTACAATTAGAGGATGGATGTAACTTGAATGTAAGGAAGGACATCTCCCAGATGTATGGATGGGCCAGGGTCATAAGATATCAGAGGAATTGAGACAGATTGACATTAGGAAAGAAACTGTGATGAGTAGACTGGTAGGACTGAAGGCTAATAAATCCCCGGGTCCAGATAGTCTGCATCCGAGGGTTCTAAAAGAGGTGGCTCAGGAAATTGTGGATGCATTGGTAATCATTTTCCAATGTTCCTTAGATTCAGGATCAGTTCCTGAAGATTGGAGAGTGGCTAATGTTATCCCACTTTTCAAGAAGGGAGGGAAGGAGAAAACGGAGAACTATCGCCCTGTTAGCCTAACGTCAGTCGTGGGAAGATGCTTGAGTCCATTATTAAGGACGAAATAGTGCCACATCTTGATGGCAGAAATAGGATTAGGCCGAGCCAGCATGGATTTACCAAGGGCAAATCATGCTTGACTAATCTGTTGGAGTTTTTTGAGGGTGTAACAAGGACGGTAGACGAGGGTAAACCAGTGGATGTAGTGTACCTAGATTTTCAGAAGGCATTCGATAAGGTGCCACATAGGAGATTGGTGAGTAAAATCAGAGCTCGTGGCATTGGGGGCAGGGTTTCAACATGGATAGAAAACTGGTTGGCAGATAGAAAGCAAAGGGTAGCAGTGAATGGGTGTTTCTCGGACTGGCTGGAGGTGACTAGTGGGGTACCACAGGGCTCTGTATTGGGACCACAGCTCTTTACGATTTATGTCAACAATTTAGATGAGGGCATTGAAAACTATATCAGCAAGTTTGCTGATGATACTAAACTGGGTGGCAGTGTGACATGCGAAGAGGACGTTAGGAGAATACAGGGAGACCTGGATAGGCTGGGTGAGTGGGCAGATACTTGGCAGATGTCTTCAATGTGAATAAATGTGAAGTTATCCACTTTGGAAGCAGGAACAAGAGGGCAGGGTATTGTCTGAATGGTGTAGAGTTAGGTAAGGGAGAAATGCAAAGAGACCTAGGAGTCCTAGTTCATCAGTCAATGAAGGTGAATGAGCAAAAAGTGCAACAGGCAGTGAAGAGGGCAAATGGAATGTTGGCCTATATTACAAGGGGAATTGAGTACAAGAGCAAGGATGTCCTTTTGCATTTGTACAGGGCCCTGGTGAGACCACACCTGGAATATTGTGTACAGTTTTGGTCTCCAGGTTTAAGGAAGGACATTCTGGCAATTGAGGAAGTGCAGTGTAGATTCACTAGGTTGATTCCTGGGATGGCAGGGCTGTCTTACGCAGAGAGATTGGAGAGATTGGGCTTGTACACACTGGAATTGAGGAGATTGAGAGGGGATCTGATTGAAACGTTTAAGATAATTAAAGGATTTGATAGGATTGAGGCAGGAAATATGTTCCAGATGTTGGGAGAGTCCAGACCAGAAGGCATGGATTGAGAATAAGAGGTCAGTTATTTAAAACAGAGTTGAGGAAAAACTTCTTCTCCCAGAGAGTTGTGGAGGTGTGGAATGCACTGCCTCGGAAGACGGTGGAGGCCAATTCTCTGGATGCTTTCAAGAAGGAGCTAGATAGTTATCTGATGGATAGGGGAATCAAGGGATATGGGGACAAGGCAGGGACTGGGTATTGATAGTGAATGATCAGCCATGATCTCAGAATGGCGGTGCAGACTCGAGGGGCCAAATGGTCTACTTCTGTACCTATTGTCTATTGTCTAAATGTTTTATTTGTTTATAAAAAAGCTGTCTCAATTCTGTATTCATTGTTGCCATATCATAACAATATTTACTTACATTAAATTTCATCTGCTATTTATCTGCCCACATCTTGACTTCGTTTAAATCTAACGGTATTTTTTCACCTGCCTGAATGTTATCAGCCTGTCCCCCTAAATTTTTGTCATCAGCAGACTTTACTAGTTTATTTGCTATGTGCTTATCCAAATTATTAATGGAAATTAAAAACAGCAGCGGCCCCAAAACTGGTCCCTATGGAACCCCACTTTAACATCTTCTAGATGTGAAAATGATCCTCTCATCATAACTGTTTAGTTTTTGTGCCTATTCTGCACCCACTTGCACACCTCACCCTGAATCCCTACCTCTTATAATTTGATAATTACCCTTGTGTGGTGTATTTTGTCAAAAGCCTTCTGAAAGTCCAAGTAAAAGATATCAACCGCTCTTCTGTTATAATAAATTTTAGTTGCCCCTTCATAGAATTACAGCATATTTCTAAAACAGAATTTCACCTTTCTGAACCCATGCTGGCTTTCTGCTAACATGTTTGTTCTTATCATCTGCTTTCCCATCTCATTCTTTATTATTGTTCCATTATATTACTTATGATACATGGTAAGCTTACTGACTGATAGTTACTATAGTTAAATGCAGTCACCCCTTTTATATACTACGACAACGTTAACCCCATTCCAGTCCTTGGGGATATCACCAGTCTTCAATGACTTTTGAAAAATACATGTTAGGGGCTTGTGTATATAATTACAGGCCTCTTTAAGTACTCTTCAATACATGTTGTCTGGCCCTGGAGTTTTATTAACTTTCAGCCTTTTCAGCTGAAGCGGGACCTTGTGATCTAAGATCTCTGTCACTTAAAGCAACTTTACTTTTCTCTGCACTTACTGGCATATTGCTAACATCTTTAGTAAAATATAAATTAAGAGTATCCATTATGTCATTCTCTGTATAACTTAACACCTCACTATTATTTCTAATGCACTTAACTTCCTACTTGACTTTTACCACTAAAGTATTGAAAAAAAATCTCTTGGGGTCAATCTGAGCATCATCAACAATGTCCTTCTCAACCTCAGAGGTTTCAAAGGTACATTTACTGTCAGAGAAATGTATACAATATACATCCTGAAATGCTTCTTTCTTCACAGCCATCCACGTAAACAGAGGAGTGCCCCCAAAGAATGAACGACATCTAAATGTTAGAAACCCAGAGTGCCCCCCCAGCTCCTCTCCCTCCCGTACGTAAGGAATACAGAAAAATATAGTAATGGTAATAGTGTTAATCATAGGGCATAGGAAAATATGAGAGCTATAATCAAGAGGAATTTGAATTGCCAAAAGGTAGGTTTGGAAGAGAGACAATGCTGCCTAGTGATCCCCCATCCTCCAACCAGCAAAAAATAAGCATTGACACCTGCCACCAAGAACTCAAGCGTATAGCAAAGCATCAGCAAAGACACAGACTTGCAGTACCCCAAAGTCTACTCATTCACCCAGTAATTTGACATCCCACAGGCTCTCTCTCTCTCCCTAATAATGGAGGAAGCGATCTCTCCATTTCACAGCGAGAGGGGAGGCATAACAAACAACTCACTTGTTTACGATGTTAGAAGTCCATTGCTTTGCTTTTTCTGAGCTCTGTGCTCAAAGGTCTGAGGTCTCTGGGCACACGACCATAGATCTTCTGACTCCCACGACACACCAATCTGCCAAGACCCCAACCCGTCTCCAGAGCCATGAGATCTCAGCCTCTTAAGCTGCACCCTTGATGTGCTAAACAATGGCCAGTCATGAAATCCCAAAAGCGGGTCCCATTCCCGTAAAGAACCAAAGTCAACGTGTAACTCCAGGTCAGGGTCTTCAAAAGAACCCTGAAAGGGAAAAATAGGGATTCTAAAGATGGAAACAGAGTTGTTTCCGAAGATGCAAGCAAAGGAGTCACTGTTAGGTGCCATCGTCTCCTGCTAAGCTCCTCCAAACCTGCCTTTTGGCAATCTAAATTCCCCTCTTGGTTATAGCTCTCATATTTTCATATGCCCTAAGGTTAACACCATTACTATATTTTTCTGTATTTCTTATATTGCTGTCTTTAATAATTTTTATGTATATCTTTATTCATGCCAGTAGTTGATCTATTGTTTTTATTGCTTCTCCCAACCTTGCATATGAACATTTCCTGCACGGTGCATACTACCACATTAAATCAACCCCATTGATCCTCAACTGACTCAGCGTCAAGCAGTTCCTTCCAGTTTTTGCTGCATCTGTACAAACATTGCCTTTCTGAAATGTAATTTAATGGCTTTGGTTTTTACTGATATACACTCCCAAAAATCTTCAAGACTAGCAATGTTACGATCATTTGTTCCTAAAGACTCAACAACTTCTGTACTCAAAGTTCCATCCTGATTGTTACAGAATATCAAATTTAGACAGAAATCCCCCTTGTTGGTGCATTAACACACTGGGTTAAAAAACAATCATTCAATAACTCAATGAATTCACCTTCCTGTGATCCGTTAGTCACTGGGTTTCCGCATTCAGTGTACATCATTGGATGTGCATGTTATTATTGTTCTGCTCTTTGTTTTAATAGTTATCCAATGTATTTTCTTAAGTAGCTTTGATGCCAACTTAAATAACTTGAGAATTTGCATGAAATTGTGTACACTGTTATCATGTTTCTTCATGCTTTAAACTGATTATATTTTTGAAAATGCCAGTGTTCTGATATTGTTTTTATCCATGTTTTCAGCCAACAATATTTTGCTAGTATCTTTATCGGTATTATTTGATGTAGTCATGAATGCTAGTGTTCCTTGTCTACTGTATTCACTCAGAGATATCAACAGTAGTGTGACCACCGAGATTATTCTGTGGATCAAAAGGGGGGAGATGTTGACATCGAGAAAGTAAAATAAGGAAAAAAACATCAAACTGGAAAGGGTCAAGGATAATGGAAGCAGTCTTCCATTTTGTGAACTGAAGTTGCTTGGCTTGATTAATGTTTTAAAGTAGACAAAATAACACTCCAGGTAATTGCAGGACCAGGGATCATTTTCAAATAAGAAGTTATTTGTGAGATGTTCTCTGCTTAGATATGTAACATACTGTGTAACATGCTATAAGGTTTCATTGATAATGTAATGGTTTCTCTGTAGCAACAATGTTTGGGTTGTGACTGGACATAACATGGTTTGAAATGCTGTTGTTCTTTCTTGTGAGCTGGAAGAGAGATTTTCACGGTGTTTTGCCGGGGAAAGATGAGGAGAGAAAACACGAATGGGGAGAGTTGATAGACCAGCAGAAGGGGTGGACTTGGAGCGAGTGTATGAAGGGCAGAGACAATCGGAGGAGGTCGATGGCGGACAATCGACTTATCAGTGAGCTCCAACTTAGTGCAACAGACTGTTTAATAAGATTCGGCCCTTTTTCTTTGTTTCTTTACTAACCATATAGTCAAAGTAAGAATTATAAAGCTTAATCATTTAATCGCATATTGTGTACTGATTTGTAACAGGAACACATCATGCAGCATCCACCCAAACGAGATTTCTTAAGTTTGGCTGGGCCAGGGGTTAGTACCCGCTATATTAAGCCACTAGGCAAAGTGAGAGTTACAGATATAACTTGCAGGTTTGTGACTGTAGGGTTTGGGTCTGCTCTGAGTGATTTAAACTGGTAACTGGTTTGAAAATTAATTTAAAATAAAGAGCCACAGATTACCAGTTATCACTTGTGGAAGTGGATGCTGGCTTGGACCAGAGCCAATAAGATGTTACAGGTCAGTCAGATGACCCATAGCCAATAACACTGGAAGGCAACATTTGAACTGGTAAGAAATGCACATAAAAGCAAAGATTTTCAGATACAAGATAATGATAATTCTACTCAGAGACCTGCTATCACAAGGAAGAACCTCTGTACCAGGGGCTGGCAGAAGAAAGGATCGACCATTTGGCCAACTGAGATCCCCCTATTTCAGTGTTATAAATTGGAAAACCGCAAACTAAGTATTGGCACAGAGGGAACAGTAGAATTCATGCTTTAAGTTGTTGGCCTATGGTCAACATAATTATGTTGTGTTTGTGCAGAGACAATAGAGTGAGGGATTCAATTAATTAAGTGTTGCATAGCTAGTTTTCTAACCCATGACTATTGATGAATGGTCAACACTACAGAGCACGTTTGGTTCTGGAAGATCGCTCATTTTTTGAGATATAATAAGATATAGATGTAGAATTAGGTCATTCATTCATTAAGCCTTCTCTGACATTTAATCACAGTTACTTTATTTCCCCCCTTCAAACCATTCTTCAATCCCTTCCTGACAATCTTACTAATCAAGAACCTATCAACCAGCACTTTAAATATACCCAATGTCTTGGCCTCCTCAGCTACCTGTGGCAATGAATTCTAAAGATTCATCACCCCCAGCAAAACAAATGCCTTCTTATCTCTGTTCTAAAGGGACAGCATTCTATTCTGACGCTGTGCCCTCTGGCCCCAGACGTTCCCACTATTGAGGGATATGGGTCAAGTATTGCCAAATTGGACTAGCTGAGACAACTTGTTCAGCATGAACTGGTTGGGTTGAAGTGCCTGATAATGTCCTGTAAGCCTCTAGAAGAAAATTAACTTTCAAATCTTAAAACAGAAAAAGCATTAGCAAAGGCCATTTGACAATCCTGTGTTTTGGGGGTTAATGTAACTTCTGAATTTTCTAGATCTTTAAATGATTATCCCTAATTTATAGAAGTAGAAACAGATGTTGAGAGAGAGTGTGGATAGGTTTGGAGGAGGGGATAGGAGTGCTGGGCAGAGAACAAAGATGTAAAGGACCCTGAGGGAATCTGATCAGAAATGGACGTGGCAGCATACAAGAGTAGTAAGGGCTGTTGAGTCATGAGAAAGAGTCAGTAGAGGAGTGAATCTGAAATGCCAGGAAACATGAGAAACAAACTGGGTTCGCTTGCTATCTGAAATTGATGAAGGGTATTCTGAGGACTCTAAAATATCTCAGTAAAAGAAGAGAAGTTGCACCTTGAACTTCATTGCAACAGGAGAAGAAAAGAGAAAATCATGAGCTTAGGACAGAGGATGAAAGTGGGAGCGACTGAAAAGTCAGTTTTAAGTGGTGAAAGTTCACCTGAGGTTGACAGGAAAAAGATTACAGTCCCAGACAAAGTGAATTCTACTGTAGTCCATTTTAGTGAAGGGGTCCAGTCCCTACAGTCGAACAACCTGTAAGATCATAAGACATAGGAACAGAATTAGGACATTTGGCCCATCAAGTATGCTACATCATTCCACCATAGCTCAAATCCATTCTCTTGCTTCTCCCTATAACCTTTGACACCCGCACTAATCAAGAACCTCCACTTTAAATATACCAAAAAACTTTGGTTTTACAGTCTTCTTTGGCATTGAATTCCACTGATTCAACATTGTTAGGTTAAAAAATGCCTTCTCCACTCTGTTCTAAAAGGATGTCATTCTATTCAGAGGCTGTACCCTCTGGTCTATTATAGGAAACAACCTCTCCACATCCACTCTATCTGAGTCTTTCAATACACGATGGACATCAATAAGATCACCACCCCTTCACCCCTGTGAGTGTTCTAAACTCCAGTAAATTAAATGCTCCTCATATGTTAATCCTTTCAAACCACGATCATTCTCATGTACCTCCTTGGACATTGTCTGATGCCAACAGATCCTTTTTTTCTGATAACGTGTGAAACTCCTCACATTACTCCAAGTGTGGTCTGACAAATGACTTACAAAGTCTTGGCATTACATCCTTGACATTAACCAATGACAGCTTTTGACTAAAATATGAGTGGTCATTGATGGTAAAGTTGTTTATCAAGGTTTTTGGAGGATCAGCTGGATAAGCAAGCTGAGGAACGGCCAATGGAGTTTCATTTTATTAAGAATGAGATATTACATTTGGTAAGACAAACCATGGTAAGACTCTCATGCTAAAAGTCAGGATCCTGAGGAGTAGACCAAAGGAACAAAGGAGTATAGGTACAAGGTTCCTCGAAAGTGGCATTACAGGTAGACATAGCAGTGAAGGATACCAATTTTTTTCATCACAGCCTGGTATGATAAATCCCAGCAATGGGAAAGTCTACAGAACATGATATATACAGCACAGCCCATCACAGGCAAAGCCCTCCCCATCATGGGGCACGTATATAAGGTGCCCTGCCACAAGAAAACAGCTTCCATCATCAAGTTGTACAGAGTGGGTGAATGCACACACTCTTTTTTACAGAGATAGTGAACCAAAGACCAGAAGGTATAGTTTTGAGGTGGAGGGGAGAGACTTGATCATCACCTGAAGGATAACGTTTTTCACTCAGACAGTTTTTAACATTTGAAATGAGCTGTCAAAGGCAGGTGCATTAACAACATTAAAAACATATGGACAGGTCAAAGTCAAACTAAATTTATAATCAAAATACTTAAATATCACCAAATACTATCTTGAGATTCAACTTCTTGAAGGCATTTACAGGAAGATAAGAAATGCCATAAAATTCATTAAATACCATGCATGAGCAAAGACTGAAAATTCATTAAATACAATTCCTAAACCAAGACTGACAACCAACGTGCAAAGGAAGATGAATTGTACAAATATAAAAATATAGAATACAGAGAACATGAGTTGTAGAGCCCATGAAAGTGAGTCCATAGCTTGTTGAATCAAGTTCAGAGTTCAGGATCATGGCACCCATCAACTGATCTGGGTTAGACAATTCACTACACAGCTCTTAATCAATCAAATCTCCCACTTTACTATCTCTGCACAAATGTCAATGTAACTACGTTGACTACAGGACAACAACATAAAATATGAATTCCACTGGTCCCTCTGCATCAATACTCTCTCAGACCACCTATCGGATTTAAAACACTGAAATGGGGTCTTCCATTGCTCAAATGACTGATCCTTCTTCTCCCTGCCCCTGGTAGAGGGGCCTTCCTTCCAATCGTTAATCTCTAGAGTTCTCACTGCTTTGCACTCAATGCCCCTCATTCATAAACTCTCTTTATCACTTCAGATGTTTTATTTCAATGTTGTTGGCCCTGGCCTATCTGGATAACACGAGTCAGCTTCCCATTTGGCTCTGGTGTCATCACCTTTTGCTTTTCTCACAAGTAACAGCTTTGTTCTTTGTTCTGAATCAGAGAAAACCCAGCCATCTACTAGGTTCAGGCTGGTCAGGTCAGACACAAACTTCCCTACTCATAATACTGCATGTCCTGTTGTATTAAAGAACACCTCACAAACAATTTCTTATCTTTAAATTATCTCTACTTTCTTTAGCAAATTATGAGGAGCATCATTGTGTCCACTTTAAACTGGTTGATGAAGTTATACCTGAGCAAAACCAATTTAAAAGAGAAATCACAAAATGGAGGTTACAGTGCAGTTTTACAAAATGGCAACCTCCATTCCTTTAACCACATGGCAAGTACAAAGACAATGAGTTGTTGGTCCACATCCACTGTCTTTGACTCATACAAGTTCAATGTCCTTCCCCATATCTGAATTCCTTCATTGCCAACAACATGAGTGATGTTAACCATGGCAGTACAATAGCCTGATGGATGTAGGATAACAACTGTTCGTGGTACATGGATAGGAAAGGCTTAGAGTGACATAGGTCAAATATGGACAAATTGGACTTGTTTAGAAAGGGATTTTGTTCCACGTGAACCAGTTGGGTTAAAGGGCTTCATTCCATGCTGAAAGACTTTACATGAAAACTAACTTTGAAAATCAAAAAAACAGAAAAGGCATTAACAAAAGCCCTTTGACAAACCTGGGCAAGTTGTTGGAGAAGTTCCTAAGAGGGAGGGTTTATGATCATTTGGACATAATCTGATTAGGGATAGTCAGCATGTCTTTGTCAAGGACAGGTCATGCCTTACAAACCTCAATGAATTCTTTGAAGATGTAACAAAACAGATTGATGAAGGCAGAGCAGTGGATGCAGGGTCGATTGATTTCAGTAAGGCATTCAATAAAGTTCCCCATGCAAGGCTTATTCAGAAATTATTGAGGCATAGGATCCAAGGAAACTTTGCTGTATGAATCCAGAATTGGCTTGCCCACAGAAAGTAAAGGGAGGTTGCAGATGGTTTGTATTCGGCGTGGAGGATGGTGATCTGTTCTGATGGGATCTGATCTGGAATCCCTTCTCTTTGTGATTTTTATAAATGACCTGAATGAGGAAGTAGAAAAGTGGGTGAGTAAGATTGCTGATGACACAAAAGTTAGGGGTATTGTGGATAGTCTGGAGGATTGTCAGAGGTTACAGTGTGACATTGATAGGATGCAGAACTGATTTGAGAAGTGGCAGAGTTCAACCCAAACAAGTGTGAAGTGGTTCATTTTGCTATGTCAAATTTGAAGACAAAATATAATATTAATAGTAAGACTCTTGGCACTGTGGAGGATCAGCAAGATCCTTATCAGGGTCCATGTCCATAGGACACTCAAAGCTGCTGCACAGTGTTGTTAAGAGAGATATGTAGGTTAACCTTCAGTTCAGGAGCTGTGAGGTAATGTTACAGCTATATAAGACCCCACTTGGAGAATCGAGTTCATTTCTGGTCACCTCACTACAGGCAGGATGTCGGTGCTATAGAGAGAGTGCAGAGGAAATTTACAAGGATGTTGCCTGGATTAGAGAGCATGCTTTATGAGAATAGGTTGAGTGAACTTGGCCTTGTCTCCTTGGAGTGACAGAAAATGAGAAGTGACCTTATAGAGGTGTATAAAATGATGAGAGGTATTGATGGTGTGGATAACCAGAGGCTTTTTCCCAGGGCTGAAATAGTTAACAAGAGGTGGCATTGTTTTAAGGTGCTTGGAAGTAGGTACTAAGGGGACTTCAAAGCTACGTTTCTCCACACAGAGAATGGTGGGTGTGTGGAATGCACTGCCCATGATGGTGGTGGAAGTGAATACAATAGGGTCTTTTAAGAACCTCTTAGATAGGTACATGGAGCTTGGAAAAATAGAGGGCTATGCGGTAGGGAAAATTTAGGTAGTTCTACAGTAGGTTACATGGTCAGCACAACATTGTGGGATGAATGGCCAGCAATGTGCTGTAGATTTTCTATGTTTCTAAAAACACGTTTTCAGGATTAACTTAACTGAGCCAAGTTTTATTCTTTTCCTAGAATTTTATTTGTTTGTATTCAATTTCAACACATTCCTTATAAGTGTAAACAGATGTTGAGAGCTATAGAGAGCATGAGTGGGATTGGTGGAGGAGAGAGGAAGTGGTAGGTTGAGAATAAGTGGTAAGAGACCAGCAGGGAATATGGTCAGAGCTGGATATGCCATCAAGTGAGAGTGGTGAGGGCTGGTGAATAGAGAGAAGGCATCAAGGGAGGAGTGAATCTGAAACACCGGGAAAATGAGGTACAGACTGGAATGGCTTGCTATCTGAAACTGGTGCAATGTGTCTAACATGTCCCAACAGAAGAAGAGATGTTGCTCCTGGAACTTCATTGCAACAGTATAAGGAAAGAGGAAACAATGAGCCTGGGTCAGAGGATGAAAGTCAACGTGACTGGCAGGTCAGATTTAAGTGGTGAAAGTTTACCTGAGGTTGATGGGAATGAGGTTACAGACCCAGGCAAGGTAAAACCCACTGAAGTCCCTTCTAGTGAAGGGACCCAATCCCAAGATATAGCAACCCATGAGACCATAGGGCATAAGAACAGAATTGGGCCATTTGGTACATCGAGAATGCTCCACCATTCTACCATAGCCAATTTATTATCCATCTCAACTCAATTATCTTGCTTCTCACCTTAAACTTTGACACAGTTTCTAATCAAGAACAAATAAACCTTCCCTTTAAATATACAAAATAATTTAGCCTCCACAGTTTTCTGGATATGGCAGTGACTGGAGTGAGGCTCAGGGGTGGGGGGGGCACCAGAGGGTTGGAGAGGCACAAAAGCTCAGCTTGTGTCTGTAGCTGGGGAGGAAGACCAGAAATTGGGTGACCGACTAACCACATTGAAAGCTGTAGGGACCCTGACACTACTCTGCCATCAGGGGGCGTACCAGGACCAAGGGAGCAAAACAGCAGTAACTGGTGATCACCGGCTGCCAACCCTGAAGCTGACCTAAGGCCACTGTTGGAGGTGCACAGGCTGCAATGCCAAGCAGGAAACATCTCCGTTGGCAATGAATTACATCACAGGCAAAGCCCTCCCCATCATGGGGCACGTTTATAAGGAGCACTGCCACAAGAAAACAGCTTCCGTCATCCAGTGGTACAGAGTGGGTGACTGTGTGCACTCTTTTTCACAGCGTTAGTGAATCAAACACCAGAAGGTATAGTTTTCAGGTGGGAGGGGAGAAACTTGACCATAACCTGAAAGGCAATATTTTTCTCACAGACGGCTTTAAACATTTGAAATGCGCTGTCAAAGGCAGTGGTTGAGGCAGGTTCATTAATGACTTTTAAGACATATGGACAGGTCAAAGTCAAACTAAATTTATGATCAAAATACTAAAAACAAATTACCTTATACTACCTTGAGATTCATTTTCTTGAAGGCATTTACAAGAAAATAAAAAATGCAATAGAATGCATGAGGAAAAACTGAAAATTTATGAAATACTATGGACTGAAAGCCAATGTGCAAAAGAAGACAAATTGTACAAATATAAAAATATAGAATACAGAGAACATGAGTTGTAGAGCCCGTGAAAGTGAGATCGTAGCTTGTTGAATCAAGTTCAGAGTTCAGGATCATGGCACCCATCAACTGATCTGGGTTAGACAATTCACTACACAGCTCTTAATCAATCAAATCTCCCTCTTTACTATCTCTGCACAAATGTCAATGTAACTACGTTGACTACAGGACAACAACATAAAATATGAATTCCACTGGTCCCTCTGCATCAATACTCTCTCAGACCACCTATCGGATTTAAAACACTGAAATGGGGTCTTCCATTGCTCAAATGACTGATCCTTCTTTTTCCTGCCCCTGGTAGAGGGGCCTTCCTTCCAATTGTTAATCTCTAGAGTTCTCACTGCTTTGCACTCAATGCCCCTCATTCATAAACTCTCTTTATCACTTCAGATGTTTTATTTCAATGTTGTTGGCCCTGGCCTATCTGGATAACATGAGTCAGCTTCCCATTTGGCTCTGGTGTCATTACCTTTTGCTTTTCTCACAAGTAACAGCTTTGTTCTTTGTTCTGAATCAGAGAAAACCCAGCCATCTACTAGGTTCAGGCTGGTCAGGTCAGACACAGGCCTCCCTACTCATAATCCTTCATGTTCTGTCGTATTGAAGAACAACTCTCAAACAATTCCTTGCTTTTAAATTAGCTCTACTTACTTCAGCAAATTATGAGGACCATCATCGTGTTCACTTTAAAGCACTCGATAAAGCTATACCTGAGCTAAACCAATTTACAAGACAGCTCACAAAATGGAGGTTACAGTGCAGTTTCACAAGATGGCAGCCTCCATTCCTTCAACCACATCACAAGAACAAAGACAATCAGTTTTTGGTCCACAGCCACTGTCCTTGGCTCATATGAGTTTGACGTTTCTCCCCATACTTGAATTCCTTCATTCCCAACATCATGAGTGATGTTAACCATGGCAGTACAGGAGCCTGATGGATGTCAAGTATTGGCAAAGTGGACTTGGTTAGAAAGGCATTTTGTTCCACATTAACCAGTTAGGTTAAAGGGCCTCTTTGATTTTACATGAAAACTAACTTTCAAAATCTAAAAAAACAAAAAAGCCTTTAACAAAATCTATTTGAATATCCCATTTTCAGGATTATTGGGACTGAGCCAAGCTTTCTTAATTTCCCAGAAATTTATCTGTTTATATTAAATTACACAGATTCTTCACAAGTATAAACAGATGTTATGAGAGAGAGAGCATGGGTGGGTTTAGTGAAGGAGAGGGGGACTGATGGGTTGAGAACAAGAAGTAAGAGACCAAGTGAGTAACTGGCCAGAAATGGACATGCCAACAAGTGAAAATGGTGAGGGCTGGTGAATAGAGAAGGTGTCGGCAAATCTGAAACACTGGGAAAAAGAGGTATATACTGGAAAGGCTTGCTACCTGAAATTGGCGAAGCGTGTTCTGAGGGCTCTAACATGTCCCAACAGAAGATGAGATGTTGCTCCTGGAACTTCATTGCAACAGTATAAGGAAAAAGGAAACAATGAGCCTGGGTCAGAGGATGAAAGTCAACGTGACTGGCAGGTCAGATTTAAGTGGTGAAAGTTTACCTGAGGTTGCGGAGAATGAGGTTACAGACCCAGGCAAGGTAAAACCCACTGAAGTCCCTTCTAGTGAAGGGACCCAATCCCAAGATATAGCAACCCATGAGACCATAGGGCATAGGAATGGAATCAGGCCATTTGGTCTGTCAAGAATGCTCCACCATAGCTGATTTATTATCCATCTCAATTCAATTATCTTGGTTTTCACTGCAATCTTTGACACAGTTTCTAATCAAGAACAAATAAACCTCCCCTTTAAATATACTAAATAATTTAGCCCCCACAGTCTTCTGCATATGGCAGCGACTGGAGCAAAGCTCATGTAGGCATCCAGAGGGTTGGGGAGGCAGAAAAGCACAGCTTCTGTCTGTGGCTGAGGAGGAAGGACAGGAACTGGGTGACCAACTAGCCTCATTGAAAGCTGTAGGGACCCGGACCCTGACGCTGTCACCCTTTCATCCCAAGATGATCCTCATGATGCCTTTAAAACAGGAGCATTTTGCAGGGCTCAGCGCATTAGTGGTGGACCAATCAATTTGCAATTCATTAGCAGCAGCAAATAAAAGTAAAGCCGGGTCCAAGTGGAGTGGCCATTGTGTGAGTGGACCAGTGTATGAGTGGGAATTTGAGGCTTTGACAAGGAGGCACAGGTATGTAGCAGGAATAAATATATAAGGAAATTTCTTTGGAACAGAAAGATGTCAAGAATATCATTGGAAAAATTGATGTGTAAATTTGATTTATGAGGGTTACAACTTCCAAATTTTAAGAATTATTATAAAGCAAATCAACTTATATTTATTGCATCTTTTTTGATGAAAAAAAACCGGCGTGGATTAGAATAGAATTAGATAAGATAAGAGAAAACATACCAGAAGATTTTATATATAAATGGGAATCCAAACGGATAAGGGGAAAAAAAGAATCTCCTATATTAAGACATTTGGTTGATTTATGGAATAAGGTAAATATGGATGATGAGATAAAGAAATCTTTATTAGCAAAAAGAACTTTAATTCAAAATAGGCTTATTCCTTTTACAATGGATAATAAACTTTTACATAATTGGTTCCAAAAGGGGAATAAATATATAGGTGATTGTTTTGAAGGAGGTATATTGATGTCGTTTGATCAATTAAAAAATAAATATAAAATATCAAACAACACTCTTTTCTGTTATTTTCAATTAAAGGCTTATTTACGAGAAAAGCTGGGTCAAACAATGTTGATGCCAAAACCTAGTGAAATAGAAATATTAATTCAAAAAGGAAAAATTAAAAAATTTACATCTTGTATGTACAATTTGATTCAAGAACAGACAATTGAATCTGGAATTCATAAATCAAGACAAAAATGGAAATCTGATTTATATGTTAAAATTGATAGAACAAGTTGGTCAAGATTATGTTCCGATAGTATGATAAATACAATAAATATTCGACTTAGATTAATACAATATAATTTTTTACATCAATTATATATAACACCACAGAAAATAAATAGATTAAATTCAAATATGTCTGACCAATGTTTTCGATGTAATCAAGAAACTGGTACTTTTTTACATTCTACTTGGTCTTGTTTTAAAATTCAACCATTTTGGATAAATTTAAGACTTTTATTGGAACAAGTTACTGGAGTACAACTCCCACATAGTCCAATGTTATTTTTATTGGGAGATATTGAAGGGACAATACCGAAACTTAAATTGAATAAGTATCAGAAAAAAATTATAAAAATTGCATTGTCAGTAGCTAAAAAAGTTATCGTAGTTACTTGGAAATCTGATTTATATTTAACTATGGATCGTTGGAATAATGAAATATATAGTTGTATTCCACTAGAAAAAATTACATATAATCTAAGAAATGAATATGATATATTTTTGAAAATTTGGCTCCCATACATACAAAAGATGGCATTAAATATATAGGTCCTTTGAAGATAAAATTATAAAGTAATTGGGGAAAGTAAAAATAAATATTAAAATTATTTTGAACTCCATGGAGCATGTGGGGATTCTCCGATATCCAGGCAATCTTTCTTTCTTCCTTCTTTCTTTCTTTTTTTTCTTTCTTTAGATAAGGGTTAAGGGGAGGGGGGAGGATCAATATTATTTTTCTTTTTTTTCATTACATTTATTCTTTGTAATTTTCTAAAAAATTGATAAATAAATAAATAAATAAATAGAATTTTAAAAGACAGTTTTTAACATTTGAAATGAGCTGTCAAAGGCAGGTGCAATAGCAACATTAAAGACGTGTGGACAGGTCAAAGTCAAACTAAATTTATAATCAAAATACTTAAATATCACCATATACTATCTTGAGATTCAACTTCTTGAAGGCATTTACAGGAAAATAAGAAATGCCATAAAATTCATTAAATACCATGCATGAGCAAAGACTGAAAATTCATTAAATACAATTCCTAAACCAAGACTGACAACCAACGTGCAAAGGAAGATGAATTGTACAAATATAAAAATATAGAATACAGAGAACATGAGTTGTAGAGCCCGTGAAAGTGAGTCCATAGCTTGTTGAATCAAGTTCAGAGTTCAGGATCATGGCACCCATCAACTGATCTGGGTTAGACAATTCACTACACAGCTCTTAATCAATCAAATCTCCCACTTTACTATCTCTGCACAAATGTCAATGTAACTACGTTGACTACAGGACAACAACATAAAATATGAATTCCACTGGTCCCTCTGCATCAATACTCTCTCAGACCACCTATCGGATTTAAAACACTGAAATGGGGTCTTCCATTGCTCAAATGACTGATCCTTCTTCTCCCTGCCCCTGGTAGAGGGGCCTTCCTTCCAATTGTTAATCTCTAGAGTTCTCACTGCTTTGCACTCAATGCCCCTCATTCATTAACTCTCTTTATCACTTCAGATGTTGTGTTTCAATGTTGTTGGCCCTGGCCTATCTGGATAACACGAGTCAGCTTCCCATTTGGCTCTGGTGTCATCACCTTTTGCTTTTCTCACAAGTAACAGCTTTGTTCTTTGTTCTGAATTTGCCAGGACAAATAGGTACAAGAACAGTTCCTTTCCATATGCCATCAGTCTTATGAACACTTGAATGTTAGTCTATTATAAATCAAGTCCACCTGTACATTCAATGAGGTGGACCTCGTTGTATATAGTTTATGATTATTTGCACTGTTGTTTTTGTTTGCTTTTAATTCTGTACAGAGAGAGCTCAGGGAAACCGGCATCAAATTCCCTGTATGTGTCCTCATACTTAGCGATTATAAAGGATTCTGATTCAGAGCAAACCCAACTATCTACTAGGTTCAGGCTGGTCAGGTCAGACACAGACTTCCCCACTCATAATCCTGCATGTCCTGTCATATTAAAGAACACCTTGCAAACAAATCCTTACTTTTAAATTATCTCTACTTACTTTAGCATATTATCAGGACCATCATTGTGTCCCATTTAAAGCACTTGATAAAGCTATACCTAAGCAAAACCAATTTAAAAGACAGCTCACAGAATGGAGGTTACAGAGCAGTTTCACTAAACAGCAGCCTTCATTCCTTCAACCACATGGCAAGAACAAAGACAATCGGTTGTTGGTCCACAGTCACTGTCCTTGGCTCATATGAGATTCATGTTTCTCCCCATATATGAATTATTTCATGGCCAATAACATGAGTGATGTTAAACATTGCAGTACAGGAGCCTGATGGATGTAGGGTAATAAATGTTCCTGATACATAGATAGGAAAGGTTTAGAGTGATATAGGTCAAATATAGGCAAATTGTACTCGTTTAGAAAGGCATTTTGTTCCACATGAACCAGTTGGGTTAAAGGACCTCTTTTTGTGCTGACTTTGCATGAAAACTATCTTTCAAAATCTAAACAACAGAAAAGATGTTAACAAAATACCATGTCTTCAGAGTTATTGGGACTGAGCCAAGCTTTCTTCTTTTCCCAGAAATGCATCCGCTTATATTAAATTTCACAGACACTTTTCAAATATAAACAGATTTTGTGAAGGAGAGAGTATGGGTGAGCTTGGTGGAGGAGAGGGGGGAGTGGTGGGTTGAGAACAAGTGATAAGAGACCATGAGGGAATCTGTTCAGAAATGGACATGCCAACAAGTGAAAATGGTGAGGGCTGGTGAATAGTGAGAAGGTGTCGGCAAATCTGAAACACTGGGAAAAAGAGGCACATACTGGAATGGCTTGCTATCTGAAATTGGCGAAGTGTGTTCTGAGGGCTCTGAACTGCCCTGACAGAAGAGGAGATGTTGTTCCTTGAACTTCATTGCAACAGTATAAGGAAAGAGGAAACAATGAGCAAAGGATTGAGGATGAAAGTCAACGTTTCTGAAAGGTCAGAATTAAGTGGTGAAAGCTTACCTGAGTAAGATTGCTGAGAATGAGGTTACAGACTAAGGCCAGGTAAAACCCACTGAAGTCCCTTCTAGTGAAGGGGCCCAGCCCTAAGATATAGCAACCCATGAGACCATAGGGCATAGGAACAGAATTAGGCAATTTGGTCCATCGAGTGTTCTCCACCATTCCACCATAGACAGTTTATTATCCATCTCAACTCCCTTGCTTCTACCCATAACCTTTGACAACCTTATTAATCAAGGACCTATCAACCTCCACTTTAAATATACCAAGTAACTTTGCCTCCACAGTCTTCTCTGGCAATGAGTTCCACTGATTTACCACCTTGGAGCTAAATAAGTTTGTCCTTATCTCTGTTCTAAAGGGACATCCTTATATTCTGAGTCTGCACCTTCTTATCCTGGACATCGCCTCTACATCTATTGTTTTCAGGCCTTTCAATGAGATCCCCCTTCTTTTTCTAAACTTTAACAAGTACAGGCCTATAACCATCAAATGCTCCTCCTCCGTTAACAATTACATTCCTGGGATCATTCTTGTAAACCTCCAGTAATCCCTCTCCAATGCCAGCATGTCTGCTCTCAGTACTCCGACCAATGCCTCAGTATTACACCCTTGCTTTTTTTTATTCTAATCCTCTCAAAATGAATGCTGACATTCCATTTGTCTTCTTTACTACAAACTCAATCTGCATGTTAACCTTTAGTGAATCCTACACAAGGACACCCAAGTCAATCTGCATCTCCACTCTCTGAATTTGCCCCCATTTATTCTTTCTACAATGTGAATTACCATACACTGCCTTACACTGTATTCCATCTGCTACTTCTTTGCCCATTCTCTTAATCTGTCCAATTGCATAAGAAGATACCTTCTTCAATCTCTCATCTCCCTCAACCTCTCTTCCCTCTCCTCATTTCGGAAGCTCATTAAGATTAACCTCCATGACACATTGCTTTGGCCATCTCCCTAAGGACTTCCGGTGAAGCTGAGGTTACAAGTTTTACGTCAATGGAAGTTGTGCACTTGTGAGGGATATGCCTGGTCTTTGCTGCCCCCTGCTGGTCACATCTTTCAACATCCTCTTTCCCTTCGCAAAGTCCTGAAGCAGAGAACTTTTTCCATTGTGATTCCAGAGAGGTGGGAATTTTATTGGAACTGAGAAATTGGTGGGGTAGTTTCCTCAGAAGAAAGGAGGTTGAGAGGAGGATGGGTTAAAACAGTAGAGTTGCATAGTTGGAAGAGCTGCTGTCTTACAGCTCCAGAGACAACGGTTCAATCCCAATTCCTCGTTGGTGCAGTCGGAATTAGAATCAGGTCTAATATCACTAACATATGTTGAGAAACTTGTCTTTGTGGCAGCAGTACAATAATAATAGAAAAAAATGTGAATAACAGAAAGAATATATATATAATATATGTGTATTGTATTAAATAATTAGTGCAAAAATAGAAATAAAAAAGTGGTGAGGTAGTGTCCATGGGTTCAATGTCCATTCAGAAATTGGATAGCAGAAGGGAAGAAGCTGCTCCTGAATTGTTGAGTGAGTGTTTTCAGGCTCCTGTACCTCCTCCCTGAGGGTAGCAATGAGAACAAGGCATGACCTGGGTGTTGAAGGGGGGGGGGGGTCCTTAATGATGGATGCCGCCTTTTTGAGGCATCTCTCCTTGAAGATGTCCTGGATACTATGGAGGCTAGTGCCCATGATGGAGCTGACTGAGTTTAACTCTCTGCTGATTATTTTGATCCCGTACAGTGGCCCATACCAGACAGTGATGCAGCCAGTTATAATGCTCTCCACGGTACATCCGTAGAAATTTGTGGGTGTCTTTGGTGGCATACCAAATCTGCTGAAACGCCTAACAAAATACAACCACTGTTGTGACTTCTTTGTAGCAGTATCAATACATTGGGTCCTGGATAGATCCTCAGAGATACTGACACCCAGAACTTGAAATTGCTCACTCTGCCCACTTCTGATCCCTGTATGAGGACTGGTGTGTGTTCCCTCATCTTACCCTTTCAGAAGTACACAGTTTTTGGTCTTACTAACATAGAGAACAAGGTTGTTGCTGCAACACCACTCAACTTGCTGAAATATGTCTCTCCTGTATGCCCTATCATCACCATTTGACACCCCACCGCCCCGAGTTTCCCCCTCCTACTCCTGTTTCTTCCCACATCCCCAAGATGTATGGGTTGGTGGGTAAATGCCCACTAGTCTGTAAGCGAGGAATAGAATATTGGGGGTGGGAAAGTTGATGGGAATCGAGGAACATTAAATGGCATAAGTGTAGGATTAACATCAATTAGTACTTGGTGGCCGGCAGGACATGATGGTCCAATTGGTCTGTTTCCATTTTGTGTGGCAATAAGAAGACTATGAAAGGTTCAGAGAGAGGAGGTAGAGGAAAGCTCCCAGGTATCCTCTCTTCTCCACTCTTCCACTGGGCAGAAGATACAGAGGACCAAATGTAGCTTAAGTATGGCTACTAAATGCATCCCGAGTATGGTAATATGAACTCTTGACCTCACAATCTACCTCATTATGACCTTGTGTCTTACTGTTTAACGGCACTTTTTCTCTGTAGCTCTTGCACTTTGTTATACATTCGGTATCATTTTACCTTGTTCTACCTCAATGCACTGTGTAATGATCTGATTGTACAAACAATGGGCAGGACAAGTCTTTCACTGCATCTCTATAGGATCTTTATCCCCATCTATAACAGGCTCCTTATCCCTATCTGTAAGACATAAGAGCAGAATTAAGCCATTCAGTCATCAGGTCTGCTCTGCCATTCCATCACGGCTGATTTATTGTCTCTCTCACTCTCCGGCCTTCTCCCCGACTAATCAAGAACCAGTCGACCTCCATTTTAAATATACCAAATGACTTGGCCTCCACAGCCATCCGCAGTAAAAAATTCCACAGGTTCACCACCCTCTGGCTAAAGAAATTCCCCCTCATCTCTGTTCTAATAGGGCATCCTTGAATTCTGAGGCTGTGCCATTTGATCCTGGACTCCTCCATTGTAGAAAGTAGCCTCTCCATGTCCATTCTGTCTAAGCTTTTCAATATCCAATAGATTTCAATGAGACACCCCCTCCAGCGAGATCAGGCCCAGAGCAATCAACCACTCCTCATACATTAGCCTTTTAATTCCCAGGATCATTCCTGCAAACCTCCTCTGGACCTTGTCTAATGCCAGCACATCCTACCTTAGGTAAGGGGCACAAAACTGCTCACAACACCTCAGTTGAGGTCTGACCAATGCCTTACAAAGCCTCAGCATTGCAGGCTTACTGTTGTATTCTAGTCCTCTCGACATGAATGCATTTGCCCTCCTCAACTGACTCAACCTGCAAGTTAACCTTTAGGGACACCTGCACAAAAATTCCCAAATCCCTTTAGGCCCCTGATTTCTGAAACTATGAGAAGACAGGAAAACAGGGTTGAGAGAGAAAATGAATCAGCTATGATCAAATGGCAGAGAAGACTCAATGGGCTGAATGGCCTAATTCTGCTCCTATGTCTTACGAATTAAGAGAAAGATTATTTTTCTTTCAACCTGCCACCTCTTCATGATTTTGAAAGTCTAATACGAAGACTAATGATTTAGAGACACAGGACGTGGTGGGCAGGGTTTACTGGCATTTATTTCCTGTCCCTAACTCACCCTCGAGAAGCCAGGCAACTTACACAACAAGATAAATATAAATACACTTAACAACATTAGTCTAAGTTGAAGGAAGTATAGTCCAAGGCACTGTTAGGGTTTTTCAGGTCAGTTCAAGAACCTGAAGGCGGTCAGAAAGAAGACCAGGAAGACTCATATTTTCAGTATTTTTTTCTCAGCTCAAGCTGATAAAACCTGAGGTACGGGCATAGCCAAGCACACTCATTCCTCAATTGCTGGGAACTTTATGTACTATTCCAGTAGTGTTTAGTATTGTGGCTTTCTGAAGATTTTAATAAATATTGTTGTGTAGTCCTAATTCTTTAACGCTATTGTCTAGTGACTTTCAGATGATCCCAGTTGTTGGTATTACTGTTGGGACAATGTATACCCTGATCATGTTCCATAGTCTTTCAATTTCCTCTTTTAATTCAGCATCTTTCTGGTGTTTTTCACTTGCTGATTCCTGTATAAGTGTGTTTAGAATGGCTGTGTCTAATAAGTTGTTCTTGCTTGTTAATCTGGATGGTTATTATGGATTGCCCTATCTGTAATAATGGATCAGACTTGTATTTATAGCATGGCATGATATTTTATGAGTTTGTACTTTAAGGCAAAATTCTGGTGAATGATGTTTGACACTCGATCGTGGCTGTGCAAGTAGTCAGATGGAGTTAATCTGCTGCAGGACTCTGTGAAATGTTGCATTGTTTAGGGTTTCCCTTGGCATTTTCTGCATTTATCAACTTGAAGTTTTTGGTCTTTTTGTTATGTATTTTTGATCATTTTTTGTATTAACCACCTGGTCCTGTATTGCCACAAGGAACTCTTCTGCTTCTGGGAAGAGGTCTCCAACTCTGAGCCAGGCATTCAACACTTCCTTGCTGCCATCTGCACAGATCGTGGGGATGTCTTCAATTGAAGGTTATGCTTTTCCATTGCTTACCCTTTGCTTCTAAACTGATTACTTCTTCATTTTTTCTGGGTTGTGCTTTCATTTAAATTTAGTGGTGTGTACTTGTTATCAGGATTGCAAACACTCAGATAGAGTGCTGACTCCTGATTTTGTTGATGAAAGTATATCCTCAGTAGTTTTATCTGACTGTTGTGTGATTATTTTATGTCTGTTATTCCTCTTTCTCCATCTATCCTAGATAGTGTTAATCAGGATTATTGGATTGTCCTATCTGTAATAACTGATAGCTCATAATATAATTTGTGGGATTCTGACTCTAAAGCTGGATCAGACTTGTGTTTATAGTAAGATATGATTTATTTTATAAGTTTGTATTTTAAAGCAAGACTTTGGTGAATAATGTTTGCCACTTGATAGTGCCTGTGAAATAATCAGATTGAGTTAAATTGCTACAGGATCCTGTAATGCACACTTTGTCTTTTTTTGTACACTGATACAGTAGTTTGTCAGTCCTTGTGTGGAGCTTTCACTGATTCTATTGTATTCCTTTGTTCTACTGCAAATACCTAGAAAAAAATAATTCTCAGAGTACTATATTGTGATATAATATATACCTTGATAATAAACTTACTTTGAACTTTGTTGTTGAATCTTGAGTTCAAGCTCTTGTATCTTCTACCTGATGGCAGCATTGAGAAGAGGGCATGGTCCAGATGCTGGGGGACTATCATGGTGGGCGTTGCCTTCCTGAATTATCACCTTTTGAAGTTGTCCTCCCAATGGGGTGGAGAGAGCTGTAATCTTGATGGGACGGGCTGAGTCCCACCACTCTCTGTAATCTCTTGCATTCCTGTACATTGAAGTTCCCATGATTGGCTGTGATGCAACCAGTCAGACAGATTTCCGCTGAATCTACAAAGGTGTGACTGGTCCAAGCCTGTAACCTGTGGGCCTCGTGGATTGGTTTACTAATTTAAATGTGTTTTGGGGGGAGGTGGCAAAGGTGCTTGATGAATGAAATGCTATGACAGTTGGCTGTGTGGACTTCAGTGAGGTATTTGACAAGGTCCCACATGGGATCCGAAGATCCCAGGCATATCGAACCAGAAGATTGCATGTGATCCAGGAAGACCTGTCGGTTTGGATTTGGACCTGGTTTGCCAATAAAATAAGAGAAAAGTAGTCAATGGGACTGGCTGCAAGTCTGTGACAACCATGGGCAGAGAGGCATAAATGGACAGTCGGTATCTTTTACCCGGAGTCAAAATGACTGATATTAGCAGCCGTGCATTTAAGGTGAGAGGGGGAAAGTTCAAAAAAGAAGTGTGACAAGTTTTTTTGCACAAAGAGTGGGAGATGCTGGAACTTGCTGCCAGAAATGGTGGTGTGGGCAAATAAAATAGAGCTGTTTGATTATTTATTTTCCTCCACAGGTGCTGCCCGACCTGCTAAGATGTGTTGCTTGGGATTTTCAGTGTCCGCAGAAACTCTTGTGTTTCTGAGAGCTTTTTGAGGGGCTCTTAGACAGGCACATGGATGTGCAGAGAATATAGGGGTATGGACATATGTAGACTGAAAGGACTAGTCTACTTAGGCATCCATCAGAAACCCAATGGTGGAGGGAAATAAACTGTTCCTAAAATGTTGAATGTGTGTCTTCAGGCTTTTGTACCTCCACTCTGATAGTAGCAATGAAAAAATGGCATGTCCTGGGTGTAAGGGTCCTTCATGATGGATGCTGCCTTTTTGATATTATCTCAATGGTGGGGAGGTTTATGATGATGATGGAACGGGCTGAGTTTACAATCACCTGCAGATTTATTGATCTTGTGCAGTGACCCCACCAGCTCCCTCTGCCTATTTCCCTTTCTGTTTACTGTAGGGAACACTCTCTTCCTGCTTCCCTGCACTGTTACTTTCCCCATCTCCAAGCACTTTTCCCGGACACTACAGGAGATGTAACATCTGTTTCCCTCACCTCCTCCCTTACCATCTGCCAGGGGACCTAAGCACCCGTTTGGAGTGAGACGGACAACCACAATGTTCACTTGCACCTCTTCCAACAGTGTTGACTGCATTCCATGGTCACCGTATGGCCTCATCTACATTGCTGACCATTTTTCCGAGCACTTCCAGGTAATCTGACACAACTTGGTAGCTGAATCTGCATGGAGCCCAATAGATCATTGGTCTAAACTCAGATACAAATTGATGGCTCCTTCCTTTCCTGTCTGTGTAACCAGCCACCGAACTGGGAGCAGGTAAGGGCCACTTGGGTCCTCTTGTCTGCTCTGATCTGAGTCTGAGTCATGACCAACCTCACATTCCTGCCTCGTCTCAATCACTCACTATCGGCTTATTTCCTAATGATATTTATACCTTAATAGCCTTCACAGTCTCCGCTTCCATCAGACTCTGAGGAGGAGAGATCCAAAGCTAGTAATTAAATGCCCAACCAAATGAGTCTCTTCTACCTACACAATATCCAGATCACTCCAAACTCAGCACATACCTGTGCTTATCTAAGAGCGTGTGGGAACAAGAAAACTTTCCTTTATCGCACACATCTGCTCTCATCTTCCCTCCTCCCCAGAGAGAACAGTGATAGAGTGGGAGGCAGGGTTTGAGGGGGGCATCTCAAGAAGTAAAAAGAGAGCAGTTTCTTTTAAGGAGGCAGTGCTTTATAATTTGTACAAGGGTGGTATCCCTCCCTGACATGAATGTTTTTATTGTCAATTCTAATGACAGCAGGGATTCTAATGAAGCTGGTTACACAAATAGGATGGGAGGAAGAATTAGTGAGGATTTTCATGCACCCCATAGAGATACACAAAGGATTGTGTCCTACCTACAGGAAAGATGTTGATAAGTGTTATGATCCAGCAACAATTAATATATAATTGAGACAGGTTTCTTCATAACAAATAAAACATTTAATAAACTCTGCTAAAAAAAAAAACCAAAAGTAAACAAACGACTAACTTAACCAGAAGTCAGCTGCAAATACGGAAGCTCCAATAGTTCTTAAAGTGAGAAATGCGAACTCAGTTCTTGAAAATAGTATTGCAAAAAGTCAAAAATGATTTACAGTCAGTTAAAGGAGTGACTTCCCTTGAATTAAATCCTCTTTCACGACATTACTGCTGATTCCAGCCGAAGTATGCTTTGCCGAGAGATTTACGATTGAAGAAAATGAAATGGCTTAAAGGCACTGACCTTTCCTTGGCGAAACTCTGCACCCAGCTCTTTCTGCCCCTTTTAGCAGGAGTTATCATGGCTTGCAGGTTACTAATTTCTTGTACGAAGATTAAATAAGGTCGTACCTGTTTCACCATCAACACCAACTTTCCCAATCCTTCGTATTTCTGAACTTCGACGAATCTTCACTCTCCAACTGGCCTTTAACTGGTAGTATTGTAGCAAAACTACCGGCAATAACGTTTGAAACTTAAGACAGAAAATAAAACTCCACGTTTAAACAAAACTGTGTCATAACATCGAAATACGCAGCAACATGGAGTCAGTGCCGATTCAGCCATGAACTGGCCCACCTCACAGGAAGGGGTTCTCCTTTTATACCCTGGTGAAAAAAACTATCACATGACCTCTCACTGGCAGGAAAATGATGTCACTCCACCATCACCAGACCATTACCTCATGCCCAGCATAGCCTCAATTACATCATGGCCATGTGACAGGCACAAGATACCCACGGGTACATAACACCTCCCTCAAAAAAAAATTTTGGTCTATCAACAACAAAATTTTAACAATTAATTATTTACAAAAGAAAAAAAAACAAATGTATAAAATTTACAACATACACAGTATATAGTATTATCATACATCAGCTGACAAATTATTACACAGGAGTGTTACAAATGTTAAACTATCACACCATAAAAAATTACATTGTACATTCAACATTGAGACAGATAATCAGCAATCACATTATCTTTGCCTTTACTATGAGTTATCAAAATATTGTACTCTTGTAACATTAAATTCCAATTTAATTTAATTTAAATTCCAATCTTGTAACCTTCTATTTTTGTTTTTCATCTTACTCAGAAACACTAACGGATTATGATCAGTGTAGACTATAAGTGGTTTTTGAGTTGTACCAACATACACGTCCAAATGTTCTAAGGCTAAAACAAGAGATAAAAATTCCTTTTCTATTGTCGAATAGATTCTTTAATGCTCATTAAATTTCTTAGAAAAGTAAGCTACTGGATGGTCAACCTCATCACCCTCATCCCTTTGCATTAATACTGCTCCTGCAGCCTCATCACTAGCATCTACAGCTAATGAAAAAGGTTTTTCAAAGTCAGGTGCCTTGAGCACAGGTTGTTGACATATCATTGTTTTCAATTTCTCAAATGCTTCTTGACAAGGCACTGTCCACACAAACTTTACATTCTTCTTCAAGAGGTTAGTTAATGGAAGGGCAATGTTAGCAAAATTCTTACAAAATTTTCGATAATATCCTACCTTTCCCAGAAATCTTCTAAGAGTTTTTTTCCCAGTTGGAGTGGGAATCTCTAAAATTGCCCAAACTTTTGCCTGAACAGAGCTACCTTACCTTGACCACAACATAACCAAGGTAAGTTACAGTGGCATGTCTGAATTTACTTTTAGCCAAGTTAATAGTTAAGTTAGCTTTTGAAAGCCTTTCAAATAATTTCTCCACTGCAGTAATGTCCTGTCACCAAATTGTCAAATCTGTATCTTTCAATCCCTGAATCACAGAGTTAATCATCTACTGGAAAGTACCTGGGACATTCTTCATCCCAAATGGAAGAATATTATACTCATATAGCCCAGATGGAGTTACAAAAGCAGAAATCTCTCTACCTCTATCCGTTAGTGGAACACACCAATACCCTTTCAATAAATCAATCTTTGTAAGAAACTTTGCTTTTCTAACTTTATCTACACAATCATCTACTCTAGGAATTGGATACGCATCTGTTTTCGTTACAGCATTCACCTTCCTATAGTCCATACAAAACCTAATACTACCATCTGATTTTGGCACCGTAACACAAGGTGAACTCCAATTCGAGTTAAAAGGTCAAATAATATTATTCTCTAGCAGTTACTTAATTGCTTTCTCAGCAAGTTCACATTTTTCCATGTTCATCCTATATGGATGTTGTTTAATGGGTTTGGCATCTCCAACATTTACATCATGTGAAGCTACAGTGGTTCTTCTAGGAACATTCTGGAAACAAATCCTTATATTTAAAAATAAATTGCTTCATCTGCTGCTTCTGTTCTGGCTGTAAATGTGCTAATTTCTCATCAATATTTTCCAGAATGGTTGAGTTTGGTAATCTGACAGAAATCACATTAGGTTTAGAATGACTTTCAGATGACTCATTTATTATGTTCCCAGTGAGATCAGACTCATTATCATTAACCACAACAGTCACAGTAGCAGACTGTTTCTCATAATATGGTTTTATCATATTTATATGGCAAGGTTGAGTTCGCCTTCTACAGTCTGGAGTTTTTATCATGTAATCACATCATTAATTTTAGACACTATTTCATAAGGACCATTGTCTGACTCTGACTCTATTGTCAAATGCACTTCAGGAAAATCTTGTCCACCTGCCAAATCATTACCTAACAATAAAGAGATATCCTTTACAAGTAAGCTAGGCTGTAGTCCTACTTTAACAAGTCCTGTAACTAACCCTGACCTTAAATTCACTTTATGTAAATATACAGGCGAGAGGGCACTCCCAACACCTTGTATATAGTTTACCTCACCAGTGTCAGACTCATCATTAAACTTCAACACACTGTCTAACATCAGTGATTGAGAAGCTCCAGTATCCCTAAGGATTTTTATTGGCACCAGAGCAGATCCTTCTTTCAAGGGTACAAACCCTTCAGTTATAAAGTGACCATATCCCTTTTTAACTTGGTCAGACTCTAACAAAATTTCATTTGTGTTTATTAAACCCTGTGAATTTCCAGGTGTTTCAGTATGTTGCACACAAGCATCTGGCACTGCTTCCTTCTCCTTCTTTTTCCAATCGGAAACAGTTAGCGATTACATGACCAGGTTTCTTACAATAATTACAAATGGGACCAAATTGTCTTTCCTTCACAGGTTTTCCTTCCTCCTTACCTTCCTCACTAACTTCTGATTTAATTTCTGATTTACCTTGAGTCTCTGTGTTATTTTTCCTTTTAAAAGTCCTGCCCAGAGGAAATTTATTTTTATGCATTAAAGCATACTCATCAGCTAATTTAGCAGAGTCCTGCAATATAGCAATGTCTCCCTCATTTACGTATGTCCTTACTTCAACAGGGATGCTCCTTTTAAATTCCTCCATTAAAATCAGCTCTTTCAATTTATTATAGTCCCCATTTACATTTTTAGAGGAAACACATCTCTCAAAACACTCAGCTTTATCACAGGCAAATTCCATATGTTTTTTCCACAGATTTCTTCAAATTTCTTGATCTTTCCCTGTATGCTTCTGGGACTAACTCAGATGCCTTCAGTATGTGCACTTTCACAGTATCATTATCAAGCGCTTGCTCAGCAGTTAAAGCTGTATAAACTTGTGCTTTGCCTTTAATTACACTCTGCAACAACACTGACCATTTCTCTTTCAGCCACTCTGATATCAGAGCAATCATTACAAAATGTTGAAAATATTTTTCTACTTCTGTTTCACTAAATGGAGGGACCGATTTAATTTCCTGACTAATAACAGACGTTTTTCTAGAACCAGAAGACTGACCCTCAGACTTTAATTCTGCCATCACTTCAAATTCCCTCTGTTTATCCTTAGCTTCTAACCTACATAATTCCAAATTAGCTTCCAACTGTTTCTTTTCATTTTCAGCTTCTAATCGACCTAATTCCAAGTTAGCTTGCAATTCCTTCTGTTTTAATTCAGCTTCTATTTTTAACTTTTCTAATGCTACCTGTTCCAAATGCAATTGAATCGCTGATTTACTCACAGGAAACTGATCTAAAACCGATACATCAAACACACCCCAATCTATATAGTGTTCCGTGATTTTTCTCTGAATTACAGGCTTTGTTGTATCTTTTGAAATACCTTTAAGTTCCAACCTGCTAGCAATCTCCAATACATCATTTTTTTCTTCACCTTCTCTAATAACTCTGCGTCTGGTGAAGCCAGGAAGTCATCAATAATCATTGTTGCCGAAAACCACTCACAAGCCAATCAAACAACAGAATCGAGTATTCCCCTTTTCCAAAACACCAATTAAAAATCAAACAAGTGTTTAAACTCAAAAAAGGATTCAGAGCCCCCAATTGTTACAATCCAGCAACAGTAAATATATAATTGAGACAGGTTTTTTTCATAAAAAATAAAACATTTATTAAACACTGCTTAAAAAAAACCCAAAAGTAAACAAACAACGAACTTAACCAGAAGTCAGCTGCAAATACGGAAGCTTGAACAGTTCTTAAAGCTAGAAATGCGAACTCAGTTCTTGAAAATAGTATTGCCAGAAGTCCAAATTGATTTACAGTCAGTTAAAGGAGAGACTTTCCTTGAATTAAATCCTCTTTCATGATGTTACTGCTGATCCCAGCCGAAGTATGCTTTGCCGAGGCATTTACGATTGAAGAAAATGAAATGGCTTAAAGGCACTGACCTTTCCTTGTCGAAACTCTGCACCCAACTCTTTCTGCCCCTTTTAGCAGGAGTTATCTCGGATTGCAGGTTACTAATTCCTTGTACGAAGATCAAATAAGGTCATACCGGTTTCACCGTCAACACCAACTTTCCCGATCCTTCAGATTTCCGAACTTCAATGAATCTTCACTCTCTGACTGGACTTTAACTGGTAGTATTGTATCAAAACTACCGGCAATAACGTTTGAAACTTAAGACAGAAAATAAAGCTCCACTTTTAAACAGAACTGTGTCATAACATCGAAATACGCATCAACATGGAGTCAGTGGTGAATTCAGCTATGAACTGCCCCACCTCACAGGGAAGGGTTCTCCTTTTATACCCTGTTGAAAAAACTATCACATGACCTCTCACTGGTGGGAAAATGATGTCATTCCACCATCACCAGACCATTACCTCATGCCCAGCATAGCCTCAATTACATCAGGGTCATGTGACAGGCACAAGATACCCACTGGTACATAACAATAATGTTGAAAGAATGCAGAGAAAATTCTTGCACATGCATTATTAGGAAAGAGTAAATAGGTTAGGACTTTATTCCTTCAAACATAGAAGGTTGAGAGATTTGATAGAGTTATTCAAAATTATGAACGATATCGATAGCTAACTGCAAGCAGCCTTTCGTCATGGAGCTTGCATGAAACTACATCTAGAGGTCATGGTTAAGGGTGAAAGGTGAAAAGTTTAAGGGGAACATAAGGGGAAACCTCTTACTCAGAGAGTGGTGAGAGTGTGGAACAAGGTGCCAGTGCAAGTGGTACATGCAAGCTCAATTTCAATGCTTAGAGAAGTTTGGATAGGTACATGGATGGTAGGGGTATGGCCTATGGTCCCAGTGCAGGTTGATGGAAGTTGGGAGTTTCAATTGAGCATTGAGCATAGAAGAATGAGGGGAGACTTGATAGAGGTATATAAAGTTATGATGGGTATAGACAGAGTGAATGCAAGCAGGCTTTTTCCACTGAGGTTAGGGGAGAAAAAACAGAGGAAATGGGTTAAGGGTGAAGGGGGGAAAGTTTAAAGGGAATATGGGGGGGGGGCTTGATCTTTTTGCTGGAGCAAATGGGAGGAGTGGGGGGAAGGTTGATGCTTTGCTGCTCTTTGTGTGTGAGAGGGGAGAGGGGGGCTTTGAGGTTCTAACACTTTCTGTCATTCATTCTGTCATATTTTCATTCTGTTTTGCAAGAGTAAGAATTTCAGGTTGTGCACTGTATACATTCTCTGGTATTAAATTGAACCATTGGACTCAGTGTATGCATTGAAATTTGTTGTTTTAAGACTTTGGTACAGTGCAATGCATAAAATAAACTACAACTTACAATAAGAAACATACCTTGAAATAAATTAAATAAGTTGCGCAAAAAGAGAGCAAAAATAGTGAGGTAGTGTTCATGGGTTCATAGTCTGTTTAGAAATCCGATAGTGAAGGAGAATAAGCTGTTCCTAACATGTTGAGTGTGTGTCTTCAGGCTTCTGTATCTCCTCCATAACTGTAACAATGAGAAATGGGCATGTCCTGGGTGGTGGGGGTCCTTCATGATGGATGCTGCCTTTTTGATATTATTTCAATGGTGGGGAGGCTAGTTCCCATGATGGAACTGACTGAGTTTGCAAACACCTGGATTTCCTGGTGGCGGCTGATGGAGTAACATTAATCTGCCATTGCTCCAACTCTAATTATCTTACTATCTACAACCTGTCTTGAAACTTCTTTTTTAAGTGTGATATTCTTTCATTATGGCTATAAGGGGTATCAGAGGTATTAAAAATGATGATCTCCCTACTTCTTTGGATTCTATTATGGATTTGCTGCAAAGTCATACACGAGAAGCCTCTGAGAAGTTTCAAAAATTCAGCTCTGAATTTATACAAATAGATGGTAAATTGCATTCTAATCAACAAACTCTTAATGAACACGATATAAAAAATAATGAAGCAATGTTGTCGTCTTTGGAAACGGAAGTGGATGAACTGCAAAAGCTTTTTGAAAAGCAATCGAAGTCCAACGTTAAGTTAAGACCAAAGATTATCAAGACAGAAAATAGAAGTAGAAGGAACATCCTATGTGTTCTGGGTCTCGAAGAATTAACCACAGGTAATCATTCAATGGAATTTTTTTCAAACTTTTTGCAAGAATTATTTCCAGAAATTTTGGCATCTTTGCCTATGATTGATCAAGTTCACAGGTCTCCCATGTTTAGACCTCCTAAGAGAGATCAGTAATAATCTGTTTTCATGAATTTAAAACAAAGCAACTGTTAATACGCGAATCTCGTCGAAGTGGCATGATTGACTATAATGGTTGTAAGATTAGAATTGTCGAAGATTACTCTCCTGAGGTTGTGCAGGAACGTGCTAAATTCAAAGAAGTTATGTCCAAGTTTTTTTAACAAGGGTTTCAAGTATTCCCTTCACTACCCAGCTCGACTCAGAATCACACTTAAAAATGGATCTTTTGAATGGTTTCATTCGACTGTTGAAGCACAAAGGTTTTTAAAATCAAAAGGCTCGCTGTTTAGTTTGTCCTTACACGAAGACACAAGATTAAATGAGAAACTTCTAATTCACAAATTCTGTTGAAGGGGCATGATTGTTTAAAGGGTGGAATATTAAGATTCTCGAAGACTATTCGCTTGAGGTTATGCAGGAACATGCTAAGTTTAAACAAGCTTTGTGGATTTTTTTTAACAAGGGTTTCAACCCGTCCCTTGGCTACCCAGTCTGACTGAGAATCTCATTAAAGATGGATCCTTCTAATGGCTTCGTTTGAATGCTGAAGCACAAAGATTTTTTAAATTTGAAGGCTAACTGCTTAATCTGTTTTTTCAAGAAGATATAAGATTAAATGTTTAATGTCTTTCTGTATGAATAATTGTATCTTTTGCTTTTGATAAATCTTTGTAACTAATTTCCTTTTGTATTTTTAATACTGTATTTTTGATATATGAGAATTGAATTTCTTGTTTGGATATTGTTTAGTCTAGGTTGGAATATAAATAACCTTGAAATTAATTGGAGCAATCACCATGTTTTTTGGGGAGTTGTCCATAGTTGTAGATGCCGGCTTTCTATTGGTCGGTCTTCTTTCTTTGGGAGGTGTGCGGGGTTTTTTTGTTTCTCAGAAGCTGTTTTTGAATTTTTAGCCAACTTGTAGCTTGGTTACCATTTCTCAAGGTTTTTGGGTTGGTTTTAACTTAAATTTTAACCCTTCCCTTAAATAATATTAAAAATGGACCAAACTATTAATTTATTCAGTTTTAACGTGAAGGGGTTAAATCACCTTGTTAAACATAATAAGATTTTTGCTTAAATTAGAAAATTTAAGGTCACTATTATTTTCTTACAAGAAACTCACATATGCAAATGTGATCATCTACGTTTTTTTAGCCATTGGAACGGACTTTGTTTTCATTCTTCCTTTCAGGCCAAATCTAGAGGAGTTTTGATTCTTATAGATAATACACTTTCCTTTGTTCAACATAAAGTAGTGTCTGATTCTTATGGATGTTTTGTTATAGTTTCAGGGAAACTAGATAATAAATTAATGTATTTGCCAATATGTATGTCCCAAATGTAGATGATCCAGGATTCTTTGAGCTTTTTTTTTGTTTTTAAAAGATCTGAGTCTTTATTCTTTGGAGATGGGAGGAGATTTTAACTGTTGGCTAGACCCAGTTTTAGACCAACCATCAAAAAAAAAGCTTTTTGATCTAGCTTTATAACCCCTTGCCATTGCATTTTGAAAATCTAATGATATCTGTGGTATTTTAAGGAGGGGTATTACTCACAAGATCTCGCTTTACGCTGATGACATATTGCTCTTTATTTCTAATGTCGAAACCTCATTACCTTGCGTACTTTCTTTATTCTCCCATTTTAGCCAGTTTCCAGGATATAAGTTGAACCTACATAACAGTGAATTATTTCCTTTAAATAATTTGGTATCAATTAATACTTACCTCCCTTTTAAAATTGTAAGGAATCAATTTACTTATTTGGGTGTAAGTCACTAAGAATTACAAACACCTGTTTAGAGAAAACTTTATTAGTTTATTTAACCATGTAAAAAGGATATCATTAAATTGGTCACCTCTTTCAATATCATTGATTGGACAAATTAATTCTATTAAAATGAATATTCTATCTAAATTTATGTATCTTTTTCAGACTTTACCCATTTTTATTCCTAAATCCTTTTTTAACTCTCTTTATTCTACTTTATCCTCCTATATATGGAAAAATAAACATTCTCATTTAAATAAAGATCATCCTCAAAAATCTAAAAAGTCTGGCTGTAAAAACCTAATTTTAGGTTTTATTACTGGGCAGTTAATATATGATATCTTACGTTTTGGCTATATTATATTAATCGTGTAGACTGTCTGGTATGGGTCTCTTTAGAAGCTAACTCTGTTAATAAGTTTTCTATTATTTCTCTTCTTGGATCCTCACTTCCTTTATTTGTAAGTAAACTAACTGATAATTTAATAGTTAGACATACTCTGAGGATCTGGATACAATTTAGAAAACACTTTGGTTTATTGAGATTTTCCCTTTCAAGTCCCATTGATTCTAATTTTTTTAAACCCTCCATGACTGATTTAGTTTTTAAAGAATGGGACAGGTTAGGTATTAAATGTCTTTGGGATCTGTTTGTTGGAAGAAACCTTTTTTCATCTGAGCAATTGTCAGCTAAATATAGCTTACCCAAAACTCACTTTTTAGATATATACAAATCAGAGACTTTCTAAGATCTCAATTATGCACATTTCCTATAAGCTCAGATAAGAACTTACTAGATGTAATTTTTAGTTTGACATCTTTTCATAATGGTTCAATATCTAATATTTATGGTATTTTATTGGAGACCAGGAATGTTCCTTTAGTCAAAATTAAGAATCTCTGGGAACAAGATTTACAGACATCAATATCTAAGGAAACTTGGAATTAAATTTTTAAACTGGTTAATACTTCAGCGCTATGTTCTCATCATTCCCTTATACAGTTTAAGGTAAAACATAGAGCTCATATGACTAAGGATAAGCTATCTTGTTTTTATTTGGATAGATCTCCCTACTGTGACAGATGTAATATTGGAGAAGTTTCATTAATTCATATGTTTTGGACTTGTCCAAATCTTGAAAAATATTGGAAGGAAATTTTTCAAACTTTTTCCTTACTTTTAAAAGTCAATTTTAAGCCTAGCCCTCTGACGGCCCTATTTGGTATTGTTGCAGGACAAGATATTAAGCTGAAGGCATCTGATTTACATATTTTGGCCTTTAGCTCTCTTATAGCTAGGAGGGCACTTTTCTTTAAATGCAAAGACGTTTTTCCTCCTACTCATGCTCAATGGTTATGCGACATTATATCATGGTTAGATTTAAAGAAGATTCGTTGTTCAATTTCTGAATCTTATCAAGACTTTCAAACACTGTGGGGACCTTTTCTGAATTATTTTCAAAACCTTCAACTCATTTAAATTCAGATGTTGGCTATTATTAATCTTTATTTATATGAGAAGATATTTTACCTTTTTTTCTCCTTAATAAATAGCTTAGGTCTTGGTAGGAGTTAGATTCTTTTTTTTTTGCAATAAATTAGTATATTTCAATATGACTATTGATCAGCTTACATGAATAAGGGATAATGAAATTGTTATTATGGACAGATATAATGTAATTGGTAGTTTTTTTATCTTCTTTGACTTCTTATATATACTTTCTTATACTTTGTATTCTTCCATGTAGAATCTAATAAAAATATTGGAAAGGGAGTGAACAGTCAGCTGAAGATTTATCAATCCAATGCAGTGACATCACCATCTCCCTCCCATTTCCCTTTCTGTTTACTGCAGGGAACGCTCTCCTCCTCCAAATCCTCAATCACTTACCCATGACACTATAGGCGACATAACACCTGGTTCCTTCACCAGCTCCCTCACCACCTTCCAGGGGACCTAAGCAACCCTTCAGAGTGAGGCCAACAACCATAAGGTCCACCTGCACCTCTTCCAACTGGGCTGAGTGCAGTCTGTGGTCATGGTGTGGCCTCCTCTCCACTGCTGACCATTTTGCCATTCTACATTCTTTTTGTCCTCAGCGGTGGTCCTCAGTTTGCATTGCATGTCATCTTAACTCTTTTCCCCATTCCCACAACAACCCATCTGTCCTCAGACTTCTCTGTTGCCATTGAGACGCCAAGCCTGAACTGGTTGGACATTTCATTTTTCGTGGAAGTTTACAGCAAAAGGACTAAATTCCTAGAGTCCATTTAATGCAGAGAGGAGATGAATATTTTGTCTCCCAGAATCTTGGGAATTCTGTTAATAAAGGGCTTTGGAACATATTTATGGCAAAAGGAAACAGACTCTTGATAAGGTAGACATGTGACATGGTAGTATTGTGGTTAGCGCAAAGCTTTACAGCACTAGCTGTAAGATTGGTATATGAAATCTGCCACTCTCTGGAAGGACTTTGTACATTTGTCCCATGACCACATTGCTCCCTCTGGATCCTCCCACATTACTACAAAAAAAGCTGTATGGTGGGGGATAGTGAGTTGTGGACACCAGAACCGTGGCGACACATGTGGGCTGCCCAGCACAATCCTCGCTGAATTCATTTCACACTAACAACGCAATTCACTGCATGTGTTAATGCAACTGTGACAAGTAAAGCCAATGTGTCTTAGAAAGAAGATGAAAAGGTCACAGAGAGTCGGGAGCAGTATGATATTGGTATTGGTTGGGATTCTAATTGTCACATGTACCGAGTGGAAAAACCTGTTTAATATCCTGTTCATACAGATCAAATCACTACACAACGCATCGAGGTAGAACAAGATAAAGCAGTAACAACACAGAATAATGTGTAAAATTTACAGAGAAAGTGCATGCAGGTAAACAATAAAGTGTAGGATCATAGCGAGGTCGACTGTAACCTCAAGAGTCCATCCTATTCTACAAGGAGTCTGTTTAACAGTCTGCTAACAGTGAACAGAAGATGCTCTTGAGTTGATGGTACATGTTTTCAGGGTATGTAATAGAGGTTACAAACACATTAGCTGTGATTTCATTGATCTCCAGTGGTCTTGAGGGACTGTGTGACCTGCTCCCAATACTAATCACTGGACAACAAAGATTTTGCTTCCTGAATACCTTTGGGTATCTTTTGAATTTTAGGCTACTGATCATGAAAATCATCTTGAAATTTCCCTATCATGCACCATTTTTTGAACTCACTCATGTCTATTATTTCAATTCATAATTCAAGTCAATTGAAATGTTGCCTATAATGTAAGCTGTAAAGTTTCCTATCTTGTCCAGGGATGCTTGGGCATGCTTAGGCGTCATGGCTGCTTCACGGCAGGACAGGTTTTAGTGATAATTATTGGTTTCAGGACTGTAAGGATGGAATTTGCTATCACCAGGCACAAAAATTTCTATGAATAATTTTGATATTTGACACAGACGCTTCCCAGAATGACTGATGCCAAGATTAAGGAAAGGATTTTTGTTGGCCCAAAATTCAGACAGGCAATTTGAAGAATTTCTAGTGGGACCAGAGAAAATCACATGGAAGGCATTCAAGGAAGTTGTTGAATTTTTTCTTGGCATCTACAGGGCACCAAACTATACGCAGATGGTTGAAAGCCTGCCGAGTTCCTCCAGCATTTTCTGTGTGTTGCTCAGATTTCTAGCATCTGCTGATTTTCTCTTGTTTACCTTCTTGCCATATCCTTTGATAACCTGACTGATTAGGAAACTATCAACTTCCGCCCTAAATATGCCCATGGATGGCCTCCTCCATAGTGTGTGACAGAGCATTCTACAGATTCACTCTAACTAAAAAAATCCTCCTTACCTCTGTTCTAAAAGGTCACCCCTAAATTTTGAGGTTGTACCCTCTAGTTCTGGATACCTCACCATAGGAAACATCTTCTCCACATCCACACATCTAGTCCTTTCAACATTCAGTAGGTTTCAATGAAATCCCCTCTGCATTATTCTAAATTCCAGTGAGCACAAGCCTAAAGCTGCCAAACACTCCTCATATATTACCCCCTTCATTCCTGGAATCATCCTTGTGAAGATCCTTGGAACTCTGTCTAATGACAACACATCCTTTCTGAGATGTGTGGCCCAAAGTTGTTGACAACACCCCAAGTGCAGCCTGACTACTGTCTTATAAAGGCTCAGCATTATCTCCTTGCTTTTATATTCTGTTCACCTTGAAAATGATGCCAACATTGCATTTGCCTTCTTTACCATAGACTCAACCTGTAAATTAACCTTCTGGGAGTCTTACACAAGGACTTCAAAGACCTTCTGCATCTCTGACGTTTGAAAATTCTCCCAATTAGGCAATAGTCTGCATTATTGTTCCTTTAGCCAAAATGCATTTTCATATATTTCCCAACACTGTATTCCATCTGCCACTTTTTTTGTCCATTCTTCCAATTTGCCTGTCCTACAGCAATCGCATTGCTTCCACAGGACTACGTATCCCTCCACCTATATTTTATCATCTGTAAACCTTGCCACAAAACCATCTATTCTGTTATCCAAATTATTGACAAACAATGGTAGTGGTCCCAGTAATGACACCTGAGGAACAGCAATAGTCACTGGCTGCCCACAAGAAAAGGCTCCCTTTATTCCCAGTCACTGCCTCCTGACTATCAGCCATTCCTCTATCCATGCCAGTATCTTTCCTGTAATGCCATAGGATTTTGTCTTGTTAAGTATCCTCAAGTGTGTGACCTTATCAGATGCCTTCTGAAAATCCAATCCACTGCCTTTCCTTTCTTCACCCTGCTTATTACTTCCTCGAAGAATTCTAACAGATTTTTCCAGACAATATGTCCCTTGTAGAAACCATACTGACTTTATCATTAGTCCCCAAGTACTCCAAAACCTCATCCTTACTAAAAGACTCCAACATTTTCCTAACCACTGAGGTTAGGGTAACTAGCCTATAATTTCCTTTCTTTGGCCATCCCCCCTTCTTAAAGAGTGGAGTGGAGTGGAATTTCCAGTTTCTTGAAAGGTCATGACCAACACGGAGATTATTTCTTCAGTAATCTCTCTCAGGACTCTCGGAAGCAGTTCATCTGGGCCAGGTGACTTTTCTACCTTAGGACCTTTGAGTTTGCCTAGCACAATCTTCTAGGTAATAGCAACGGTGCTCACTCCTGCTCCTTGACACTCATGAACCTCTTGCACACTGTTAGTATCTTTCACAGTGAAGACTGATGCAAAGTACTTATTAAATTCATCTGCCATTTCTTTGTCCCCCACTACTGCCTCACCAGCATCATTTCCAGTGGTCCAGTATCAACTCTCATCTCTCTCTTACTCTTTATATAACCTTTAGTATCCTGCTTTATAAATATGAGGCTAGTCTGCCCTCATATTTCATCTTTTCCCTTCTTATAGCTTTTTTAGTTGCCTTTTGTTGGATTTTAAAAGCTTCCCTATCATCCAATTTTCCACTCGCTTTTGCTACCTTAGATACCCTTTCCTTGGCTTTTATGCAGTTCTTAACTTAGCTTGTCAGCCACCGTTGCCTCTCTCTACCGTTTGGGAACTTATTCTGTGGGACGTATCTGTCCTGCGTCATGTGAACTAATCCCAGAAACTTCAGCCATCTCTGCTCTGCCGTCATCCCCGCCAGTCTCCTCCTCCAGTCCACCTGGGCAAGCTCCTCTCTCATGCCTCTGTAATTCTCTTTATTCCATTGCGATACTGATGCATCTGACTTACCCTTCTCCCCTTGTACTGAAGTATGAAATCAATCATATTACGATAACTGCCTCCTAGAGGTTCCTTTATATTAAGCTCCCTAATAAGATCCAGGTTATTACACAACACCCAGTCTAAGACAGCCTTTCCCCGAGTACGCTCAAGCACAAGCTGCTCCAAAAAGCCATCTTGTAGGCATTTAACGAACTCCCTCTCTTGTGATCCGACAGCAACCTGATTTCCCAATCCCCTTTCATAATCAAGTCCCCCATTACAATTGTGTCATTACCCTAATTACATGCCTTTTCCAGCTCCCTTTGCAATCTCAAAATCACATCTCGGCCTATATATGATTGCCATAATGTTTTTTTTTACCTACCCTTGCAGTTTCTTAACTCCACCCACAAAGATTCAACATTCTCTAACCCTCTATCACCTCTTTCTAAAGATGTAATTCCATCTCTTACCAACAGAGCCATACCACTACCTATGCCTTCCTGCCTGACCTTTCAATACAACACTTAAATGCACTTAAATACAGCAACTTCAATCCTGCATTCTTCGTACTGTTGAATTTTTCCTCTGGGATACAATGTAACTCTTTGTTCTGTCTGCATTTGTACCCAATCATTAGCTTGTCAATAGACAATAGACAATAGGTACAGAAGTAGACCATTCGGCCCCTTGAGTCTGCACCGCCATTCTGAGATCATGGATGATCATTCACTATCAATACCCAGTCCCTGCCTTGTCCCCATATCCTTTGATTCCCCTATCCATCAGACATCTATCCAGCTCCTTCTTGAAAGCATCCAGAGAATTGGCCTCCACCGTCTTCCGAGGCAGTGCATTCCACACCTCCACAACTCTCTGGGAGAAGAAGCTCTTCCTCAACTCTGTTTTAAATAACTGACCTCTTATTCTCAATCCATGCCCTCTGGTACTGGACTCTCCCAACATCTGGAACATATTTCCTGCCTCAATCCTATCAAATCCTTTAATTATCTTAAACGTTTCAATCAGATCCCCTCTCAATCTCCTCAATTCCAGTGTGTACAAGCCCAATCTCTCCAATCTCTCTGCGTAAGACAGCCCTGCCATCCCAGGAATCAACCTAGTGAAGCTACGCTGCACTTCCTCAATTGCCAGAATGTCCTTCCTTAAACCTGGAGACCAAAACTGTACACAATATTCCAGGTGTGGTCTCACCAGGGCCCTGTACAAATGCAAAAGAACATCCTTGCTCTTGTACTCAATTCCCCTTGTAACAAAGGCCAACATTCCATTTGCCCTCTTCACTGCCTGTTGCACTTGCTCATTCACCTTCATTGACTGGTGAACTAGGATTCCTAGGTCTCTTTGCATTTCTCCCTTACCTAACTCTACACCGTTCAGACAATACTCTGCCCTCTTGTTCCTGCTTCCAAAGTGGATAACTTCACATTTATTCACATTGAAGACATCTGCCAAGTATCTGCCCACTCACCCAGCCTATCCAAGTCTCCCTGTATTCTCCTAACGTCCTCTTCGCATGTCACACTGCCACCCAGTTTAGTATCGTCAGCAAACTTGCTGATATAGTTTTCAATGCCCTCATCTAAATCATTGACATAAATCGTAAAGAGCTGTGGTCCCAATACAGAGCCCTGTGGTACCTCACTAGTCACCTCCAGCCAGTCCGAGAAACACCCATTCACTGCTACCCTTTGCTTTCTATCTGCCAACCAGTTTTCTATCCATGTTGAAACCCTGCCCCCAATGCCAAGAGCTCTGATTTTACTCACCAATCTCCTATGTGGCACCTTATCGAATGCCTTCTGAAAATCTAGGTACACTACATCCACTGGCTTACCCTCGTCTACCGTCCTTGTTACACCCTCAAAAAACTCCAACAGATTAGTCAAGCATGATTTGCCCTTGGTAAATCCATGCTGGCTCGGCCTAATCCTATTTCTGCCATCAAGATGTGGCACTATTTCGTCCTTAATAATGGACTCAAGCATCTTCCCACGACTGACGTTAGGCTAACAGGGCGATAGTTCTCCGTTTTCTCCTTCCCTCCCTTCTTGAAAAGTGGGATAACATTAGCCACTCTCCAATCTTCAGGAACTGATCCTGAATCTAAGGAACATTGGAAAATGATTACCAACGCATCCACAATTTCCTGAGCCACCTCTTTTAGAACCCTCGGATGCAGACTATCTGGACCTGGGGATTTATTAGCCTTCAGTCCTACCAGTCTACTCATCACAGTTTCTTTCCTAATGTCAATCTGTCTCAATTCCTCTGATATCTTATGACCCTGGCCCATCCATACATCTGGGAGATGTCCTTCCTTACATTCAAGTTACATCCATCCTCTAATTGTAAACCTGCTGGCTCATCCTCAGCTCCATCATATTGGTTCCCATCCCCCTGCCATATTAGCTTAAAGTACTCCCAACAGCTCTGGTAAATCCACCCACAAGAATATTGGTTCCCCTTGGATTCAAGTGCAACACATCCCTTTTGTACATGTCCCACCTGCCCCAGAAGAGGTTCCAATGATCCAGATACCTGCCCCCTGCTCCAATTCTTCAGACATGCAATTTATCTGCCACCCCATTATATTCCTATCCTTCCTGTCGCATGGGACACTGAGATTACTACCCTTGAGGTCCTACTTCTCAGCTTCATTCCTAACTCCTTGTATTCTTTTTTTCAGGATCTCTTTCCTTTTTCTACCTATGTCAGTGTCACTAATATGTACCATGACTTCTGGCTGCTTACCCTCCCTTTTCAAGATCTTGTGGATGCATTCAGAAACATTGCAGACCCTGGCACCTGGAAGGCAAACTATCATCCGTGTTTCCTTTTTACATTCACAGAATCGTCTATCTCTCCCCCTGACTATAGAGTCCCCTATTATTGCTCCAGTCTCTTCAATTCCCTATCCTTCTGAGCCACAGGGCCCGACTCAGTGCCAAAGGCACAACCACTGTTGCTTCCCCCAAATTGGTCGCCCCCTTCTAGCGGAACTCAAAATGGAGTAATTATTGTTGAGGCAGATGGCCACAGGACTGCTTAGCTCTACTGCCTATTTCCATTTCTCCTGACGGTCACCCAGCTAGTCGTCTCCTGCAACTTCAGGATGACTACTTCGCTGTAACTTTGATCACCTTTATCCAAGCTGAAGGTCATCCGATTGCTGCTCCAGGTCCCAAACGCAGTCTTCAAGGAGCTGCAGCCGGATGTACTTCACGCAGGTGTAGTTCCCGGGAGACTCCCAGATCTCCAACATCCAGCACTAAAAGCACACCACAGCCATTTAAATTGTACAGTAAGAGACAGTAAAATAAAATAAAAAGGCAACATTAACAGACATTTATTGGTTGTTTGTCAGTCTTTAGGTGTAGTTTTTCATTGATTCTATTGTATTTCTTTGTTCTACTGTGAGTCCCAGGAAGAAATCGACTGTCAGGATAGTATATTGTGATTTGATGTTATAGTATATGCGATTTAAAAACACACTTACTTTGGACTTAGATGCTGTTGAACTTTGAGTTGTGGGTCTTCAAGCTCTTGTATCTCCTTCCTGATGTCAGTATTGAGAAGCGGGCATGATCGAGGTGGTGGGGGTCCATGATGATGGACATTGCTTTCCTGAATTGTCACATCTTGTAGTTGTCCTCCCTATGGGGTGGGAAGAACTGTATCCAAGATGGAACTTGATGACTGCCACCAATCTCTGGAATTTCTTGCATTCCTGTACATTGGAATTCCCATGCTGGGCCGTGATGCAACCAATCAGAATGCTTTCTGCTGTTTCTATGGTGATGTGGTCTGTGGTCCTCCTGGATTGATTACTAACTTATTTTAGGCTGGTTACCCTAACCTCAGTGGTCGAAGAAAGTGTTGGAGTCTTTTAGTAAGGATGAGGTTTTGGGGTACTTGGAGACCAATGATAAAACAATCAAAGTCAGCATGGTTTCTGTAAAGGGAAATATTGCCTGAAAAATCCGTTAGAGTTCTTCGAGGAAGTAATAAGCAAGGTGAAGAAAGGAGAGGCTGTGGATGTCATTTACTTGGATTTTCAGAAGGCATCTGATAAGGTACCACTCATGAGCCTCTTAACAAGATAAAATCCTATGGCATTACAGGAAAGATATTGGCATGGATAGAGGAATGGCTGACAGGCAGGAGACAGCGAGTCAGAATAAAAGGAGCCTTTTCTGGTTGGCAGCCATTGACTACTGCTGTTCTTCAGGGGTCAGTACTGGGACCACTACCATTATTTGTCAGTGATTTGGATAACAGAATTAATGGCTTTGTGGCAAAGATTGCGGATCATACAGAGATAGATGGAGGGATCCATAGTCCTGTGGAAGCAATGCGATTGCAGCAGAACAGGCAAATTGGAAGAATGGACAAAAAAGTGGCAGATGGAATACAGTGTTGGGAAATGTATGAAAATGCATTTTGGCTAAAGGAACAATAATGCAGACTATTGCCTAATTGGGAAAGGTTTCAAACGTCAGAGATGCAGAGGGTCTTTGAAGGGTCTTTTGCACATTGGTTGTTTGTAAGTCTTTGTTTATGTAGAGATTTTCTCATAAATTCTACTGTATTTCTTTATCTTCCAGCGAATGTCTGAAAGAAAATTAATCTCAGGGTAGCATATGGTGACATGAATATGAATTTTAAAAATTTACTTAGAGTTATGAATATGGAGTGTGGAGGAGAGGGGATGGTTAAGGCTTTGTATGAAGACATGAATTAGTACTGGGAGCAGGTCACACTGGCTGGATGGCCAGTCCCAAAGCAGACATAGCATTTTGATTGCCCTTGGTTGGTTGCTTGTGGGATCCTGCTGTGCACAGGCAGCATACTTCCTGGGGTACCTGCACCTGCAGATGTGAAGCAGGGCCCCATCCCTGGATCAGCTGAAGCCTCTTGTGCTTCCTTTCACATGTTGGGAGGAAAGTTATTCTGTGTTTATTTCCAAAGTATGGAATTGTTGACAGCCCAGCATCTGGTGCACATCCTGGGCTGTCCTGTTAATCATTAGAAATCCCAAGGAGGTGTCCTGTTAAACAGATGGCGGTGCCGAGTGATAAGAGAAGCCAAGATCAATGCACACAAATGGCTGGAGGAACTCTGCTGGACAGTCTGCATCTATGGAAATGAATAAACAGTCAACATTTTGGGTTGAGATTTTTTTTCAGGACTGGAAAGCAAGGGGGAAGTCACCAAAATACAAAGATGGGGGAAGGGGAAAGAGACTAGATGGAGGGTGATAGGTGAAGCCAGGTGGATGGGAAAGGTAAATGGCCGATGAGGAAGGAATCCTTTAGGAGAGGAAAGCAGACCATAAGAGAAAGGGAAGGAGGAGAGGGCCATGGGGAAGTGCTATATGAGTTCATTCTTACCCTCGGCCATTAGGCTGTATAATGGGTCAACCTATAGCTAGGGAAGTAGTGACTCCCTCCTGTGAGACTGTTTGTGATAACTTATTTTTTATTCTTTCTACTTTTTTTCTGATATTTACATCCATGCACTTATAATGCTACAGTAACACTGTAATTTCCTTTGGGATCAATAAAGTATCTTTCTATCTATCCCTATCTAGGCAGGTGAGGAGAGGTAGGAGGCCAGAGTGGAGAATAGTAGAGGAGTGGAGGGGGAGGGAGAAATCAATATTTCTGCCATCAGATTGGAGGCTGACAGATGGAATATAAGGTGTTGCTCCTTGACCCTGAGGATGGTCTCATCTTGGCACAGAGGAAGCCATGGACTGATATGTCAGAACCTAGATTAAGAATGGGAATTAAAATGTTTGGCCACTGAGAAGTTCCAGTTTAGCAGATGGAGCAGAGGTGCTGAACGAAGCAGTGCCACATTTAACAACTGGTCTTACTGGTGTAGAGGAGGCCACGTCAGAAGCGCCAGACACAATAGTCAACCCCAGCAGATTGGCACGTGAAGGACTGTTTGGGGCCCAGACGTACAAAAAAAAGCTGGATGAATTCAGTAGGTCGGGCAACATCCTTTGAAAGAAGCGGATGATGCTGCCCGACCTGCTGAGTTCATCCAGCTTTTTTGTACGTCTTGATTTGACCAGAGCATCTGCAGTGTACTTTGTGTTTGGGGCCCAGAATGGAGGTGAGGGAGCAGGTGAATGGAAGGACTTTCTTTCCCTTCTCAGCAAGAATGAATGGAGTTATGGAGTGTCATACAGGGCTAGTGATTCCAAGATGTGACCCCACCAGGGGTAGTTAGGAGGGATAACAGGCTCTGGCTCTGTATGTACTTTCAGCCCCCACTGAGGGTAGTTAGAGATGTTGTAGATGCTGTGACCATTTGCTCCTCCATCCCCTCTTCACAGGTTGAGACGAAGGACAACAGACACAGGGCTTACGTACATACAGTTTCTGGTGGAGGGTAGTTAGTGGGGCAATAGTTCTGTCTCATCCTCCACAGACACCTGAGGATCCGCCAATAGACAACCCCTTAGGAGAAGATCGTAGTCAACTCGATTGATCACACAACTACTGCTACTTCTGTCTACACTTCACATTGCCTCAGGAAAACGTACCGCCAGACTCAAGGACAGCTTCTATCCAGTCTATTGAACTGCTCACAGGTACAATAAGATCGGCTTTTGACCTCACAGTCTACTCTGGGTCAGCATGGTAGTGTAGTGGTTAGCACAACACTTGACAGTACAAATAACCCGGGTTCAATTCCCACCACTGCCTGTGAGGAGTTTGTATGTTCTCCCTGTGACCCAGTGTCCCCTCATATTCCAAAGATGTACCGGTTGGTAGGTTAATTGGTCATTGTAAATTGTCCTGTGATTAGGCTGGGGTTAAATCAGGGAATTGCTGGTGGCCTGGCACCAGAAGATCGTAATCTGCGCTGTAACTCAATAAATAAATACGTAATAAATGAAAAGATTTGTTATCGACCTTGTACCTTATTATCTGTCTGCACTGCACTTTCTTTGTAACTGTAACACTGTATTCTGCATACTGTTACACAAACACACATACATGCTGTCAAAACACACCACACAGACATATACACACGCCAATGCAGAGACACACTCAACATGTACCGCACACACACATACACTACACACAGACAACACATGCATGCACAATACACAGGCACACAAAATGCACAACACAGACTTATGCACACAAAACGCACAACACAGACTTATGCACACAAAATGCACAACACAGACTTATGCACACAAAATGCACAACACAGACATATGCACACAAAAACACAACACAGAGATACGCACACAAAACAGACAATACATATACACAAAAGACAGAACAGACACACACAAACAGGCACACAAAGACATACACACACTACCGCCACACACACACACACACACACACACACACACACACACACAGACACAACAAACGCATAACGCATATACACAGCCACACACAAAATGCACAAAACAGGCATACACTATCAACACACACATGCAAAGAGGGATAAAGACAAACATACACACACAGCGCCCGAAGTGGGGATCGAACATGCGTCTCTGGAGATCTGAGCCAGCAACGCCTATTGCTGTGCCCACTTTCTGCCCTTTCCTTGACCTCCCCTTTTTGGTCTGTCATTGCGGGAGTCACCGGTTCAGTTTGGCGGCGGGGAAACTGTCTGGTTCCAGACCCCTGCTGAAGGAGTCGGAGTCGGAACGCATAGCTGCAGCTTCCAAAGCAACGCAAGCCGAGCCCACAAACTACAGTCACTGGGAGTGTCCCAACAGGTGGCCCTCTTCTACTTCTTCTTCTTCTATTTCCAACAGTTTAGATGCATCTAAGCATATTACTGCACTCTGTATAGTCACACATAGAAACAGAATAATAAACTTTTCAATCAGATGGTGGTTCTCTTGGTGGCCAAACAAAGATTTAATAGAAAAACAAAATACATTTAATTCAGGCAGCCTCTTGAACAATATTCTTCTTTCAATTTTATATCAATTACAACTCAGCAAAACATGCTGAACTGTCTCTGCACTACCACAGTCACTTAATCCAGTTGGATGTTTTCCTATTATCTTTAAGTAATAGTTTAGCCCACAATGCCCCAGCCTAAGTCTTGTTAATTTCACCATATCTCTATGATTTAAAGAGTAACAGTCTGAGACCTTTTTAACTACAGGGTGACTAGGAAAGAAATGCCTTCCCTTTAATTCATTTTTCCAATTCTCTTGCCATTTCTTCTCTATGCCTTTTTTAACCCTACTTCTCAATTCTGCTCTGCCTGGGGGTATTCTAATTCCTAATTGCCCACTCTGTAGGGAAGACTTTGCAATGCCATCCACAATTTCATTTCCCTCCACCCCAGCATGCTCACGTATCCATGTAAATCTAACTTCACAACGCAGCTTCCCTACTCTAAACATAACTAAGAGAATCTCAATAAGTATGTCAGGACCAGCTTTTGATTTATTCCCCATTATAGCCTCTAAAGCAGCAGCAGAATCTGAACAGATGACGACCCTGCATGGTCAAGAGTCTTCTGTCCACCATAAGGCCCAGAGGATTGCTAATAATTCTGTTGCAAAGACAGAAACACCATCTGAAACACGGTGACCGATCTCAACTCCAAGTTGAGACGCGTACATCAAAAATCCTACCTTACTGCTGTCTGGGTCCACTGAGCCATCAGTAAAAATCTTCAGATAAGATCCCCATTTATTGTTTAAATATTCATTTACAATCGACGCTGTTGAAATTGCTCTGCTTCCTTGAAGCTGAAAAAGGAGGAATAGGTCTGGTTCTGGCAAAAGCCAAAAAGGAATGGGTGGCAAGCAAATTTGGTCAACTATCCCTTCCTCAATCAGTTTCAATTTCACAGCCCAGGTATTAACCAAATCTAAAAATGGATATCTTTTAATTTTACTTTGGTGCTCCGACATCTCCTGCAAAAGACATCTTGATGGACAGCTGTGATTGAAGCCATTTAGTTTTACCCAATACTGCAGGCCCAACTTGACTCGTCTTAAATGTAGAGGTGCTTCACCCATCTCCACACATAATGCAGGGACTGATGTTATTCTGAAAGCTTCACAGCAGAGTCTAAGTGCTTTGGGCTGCACAGTGTCTAATTTTCCAGGCCCTGCCATAGCAGCAGAACCATAAGCAATACAACCATAATCAATTACTGATCTGATCATAGCTAGATATATTAAGTACATAGTTTCCCGCCCTGCTCCCCAGTCACATCCAGCAATACCTCATAACATTTAAAACTTTCTCACACTTTCCAATTGTTTTATCTATATGAACCCTCCAAGTAAGTCTTTCATCAAAACAGACACTTAAAAACTTGAATACCTTGACTCTTTCTAATGGAGAATCATACAGACACAATTCACAATCAGGAATCTTTCTGCTAAAGCCAAAAATCATATATTTGGACTTAGAAGCAGAAATCCTGAAACCCCATTTCAACTGATCTTAAACCCTTTTGTACCTGCTTTAATATATACTTGATGTTTCTTCCTCTTTTCCAGATTGCACCATCGTCTGCAAACAATGACTTGCCAAATCCTGTCCCTACCTGCTCAAAGTTATTGTTTATCATGACATTAAAAAAAACTGGACTAATGACGCTTCCTTGAAGAGTAACATTATCTATTTTAACTGACTTAGAGCTTGTTCTGCCTATTCTTACTTGAATTGTCTTTTCCTTAAGAAAATCTTTGATCCAATTGAACATTCTACCTCTAATTCCCGCATCATAGAGTTTAATTAATAAACTATCCTTCCATAGTGAGTCATATGCTCTTTCAATATCTAGAAATACAGTTACCATTACTTCTCTATCTTGAAACACCTTTTTAATATCATGATCTAAAGGGCAACAGATTCCATTGTTGACCTTCTAGTTCTAAAACCATTTTCATGGGCAGCAAAATGTCCCTTATTTTTTAAAAAAATAAACAAATCTGTTGGCGACCATTCGTTCCATAGTTTTACAAAGCACTGACGTTAAAGCTATAGGCCAATATGAACGAGGATTAGACATGTCTTTACCTGGCTTTAAAATTGGAACTACCACCTCATGCTTCCATTCTACTGGTAATTTTCCTTCTTTCCACACTGAATTAAACAAAGCTAGCATTTCTATTAATACAGAGTCATCTAAATACTTAAGCAATTCATAACACAGTCCATCTCTACCAGAAGTGTTTGAATCTGATTGGACAGCTTCCTGCAATTCCTGAAGGGAGAAAAACAAATTCATGGAGCTGTTATCATCCCGGCTCCTGTCCAATTTCCAACTTCCCTTTAACATAATTTCCTTTCTCAAATCACCCGACTCTCCAGAACTTTGTATTGCTTGGAACATCTCTACAAACATATCAGCCTTTTCCTTGTTGGTTATAGCTTCAATATCTCCTTCCAGCAAAGCTGGGATAGATGGTCTTCTATATATCCCTGACATTCTGTGAATGATCATCCATAGCTGCTTTATAGGTGTCTCAGGGCCCAGGGTTCTCTAACTATCCCTCTTTGCATTTTTAATTACTCTCCTTACTACTGCTCTTTCCTTTTTATACTCCATAATTTTATCTAACACTGGGTACTTTCTTAATTTCCTGTAAGCTCTATTTCTGCTTCTTACTGCTATATCACAATTTTTATTCCACCATGGAACTAACATAGTTAGGAACATTCCATAGTGGAATAGTCAACTGAGCAACCTTATGAATTATAGAACAGAGGGATTCATTCCACTCGTCGATGGAGCCCTCGCTATCAATCTCTTCTATTATATCCACAGCTTTCTCCTGGTACTCATCCCACCGGGCCAATGAAAAAGTATACCGAGCAGCCCTCTCCTCAACTTCTACTATCAAATTTCTACCAAATCTACATTATATAGGACAGTGATCACTTCCTAGTGTGTACCTGTCCATAACATCCCATTCCCCAACCTGCCTAAGTTTGAGGAAGTGATTGATAAGTCTAAGTGACTACAAGTATTCTTTACAATATTAAATCTTGTATGCCTTCTGTCATTTATAAGTAACATGTTGAATTTATCTAGAAGCTCCTCTACCACCACTCCATTACTATCATTACTTTCACTACCTCACATAGGATTATGGGCATTGAGATCTCCAACCCAGATTACTGGGGATCTTACCTTATTCATAGTTCCATCAAAATCTGATAACATCATCATATTACATGGATTATAAAAGTTAATCAAAGTTGTTTGACCACAAGAGCTCCAAATCTCCACAACCACAATTTCAAGGTTAGATTTAAAATCAAGTCTTCTAAACTGAAGGCCTGTTTTTATGAAAGTTGCACACCCTCGGCCAGATTTACCCATTCTGTCAGCTCTCAAACCATCACAACCAGGGATCACAAAATCTAAATGAGGCTTTAACCATGTCTCCTGTATACAGATCAAATCAGGCTTATCTTTAAAAGATCCAATAAACCTTTTAAATTCTTCACCTCCCCCATGCTTTCTGACCTCAACAACTGGAAAGTATTCAGTGATTGTTTGTCTGTCATGTACTCATGTAATTTTTCCAGTAAAACCTGTGTGGTGAACGACATATACCTGTCTGGACATGCCCCGCCCCTCCCCCTCCCGCTGACTGCTCCTGTGACTCCTCCCACAGACCCCGGTATAAAGGCGATTGGGGCCTGAGCCCTGCCCTCAGTCTCCAGGATATAGCATGGTGGTCAATTGCTGCTTGTTCTTTCTTCCAGTCAATAAAAGCCGATATCTCGCCTCACTTCTCAGAGAGTTATTGATGGTGCATCAAAAGGGGAAGAAAACAAATAAATAGAATACGTAAAATTAAACAAACTGGTCAAGGGAAACCACCACTGATCAAACATCAAAAAAACAGCCCTGAGCCAAAAAAAAAGCCAGCAGCTCTCTCATTCCAACTCCCCAACCAGCCCCTGATCAGCTCCAACCACACCCCAGTCAACCAGGCGGCACTCGGAACACTTGTTTCAACATGAATGAGGCTGTTATTTACATAAAGTGCGCCGCCCCTGCCTTGCAAAGTATTTCTCTGCAACTGGGCTCCGAGTTTCCGTACCTCGACAGGAGAGATGGTCACCTACAGGGTCACGGTAGCCACTGGAACGTCAGACTACTCGGGAACCAACGACTACGTCTATGTCACTCTAGTGGGAGAGAGGGGGTCCAGCAAGAGAACTCTCCTCGACAAGTGGCTGTACAATGACCTGGAGAGGGGGAGCGTAAGTGTGAGGAACGGAGGAGAGGGAAAGGGAGAAAGAAGAATATATGAGTGCCAGCAAGGATATATGAAGTTGTGTGTCTGAGGGGGAGGGGAAGAGAGGACCCGAGGAAGAAGTAGAGATTGTAAGCATTTGAGAGGAGGAATGTTGTGAGTGTGGAGAGGAGAGGAGGGGAGGTGAGTGTTTGAGAGGGTGTGTACCTGAGGACAGAGTGTATGTGTGAGCGCAGAGAAAAAAATGTGCATTGTGAGAGTGTGTGGGAGTTAGTTTGTATACGGTGAGAAATGGAGACTTGTGTGTGTGTATAGAGAGTGAGTGAGAGAGAGAAACTGAGTATGTGAAGGAGCGTGTGCGCGTGGGGAGAGAGTGGAAAGAGGGAATGGGAAGAGGTGGGAGAGCATGGAAAGAGAATGTGAAAAGAGAGAGGGTAAGAGAACAGAATATGTGGAGAGAGTGAGAGAGCACAGAGTGTGAGGGGAAAATATGTCGAGAGCAAGTGTGGAGGACTCCATCTCATGCTCTTGATATTCGTTGCTTATTTATTGTTATTTTTCCTTTCTTTGGTGTCTTTTGCACGCTGGTTGAACACGCATGTTGATTCTGTTGTTATTATATTACGGATTATTGGGTATGCCCGCAATAAAATAAGTCTCGGGGTTGCAAATCGTGATGTTTGTGTGGAGAGAAATGGGGGAGAGGGCGTAGCTGTCTGTGAAGATGGGGGGGGGGAAACAATAATAACCCAGCACTGGCCACAAAGTTTTCCCTTGGCAATAATCAACCTTGGAAAAAGTTTTGCGGGAAGTGACACCCTCTATTGCAGTTTACCTGTGAGACGCCGACCAAACCATCAGTGGGTGTGAACGAATGAGGATCTCTACCGCTCTCTCCCCGCCGCTCCTTGAGCTTCGCTCCCGAGCCCTGGGGTCTGTCTCTCAAGCGAGCGCGGAGAGGGCTGGTTATTAACGTGACCAGTGACACTGACCATCCTGGTGGAGAGGGAGCCAGGTCAGCCCCCAGCAACGGTGGGATGTCTAAGGTCACAGAAATTTATTGGAGCAGCAACACCTCATCTTCAGTCTGGATAGCCTCCAACTTGAACGTCGATTTCTCTATCTTTGTTTGTGACGCGACCTCTGATTTGATTGGCCAGGTGGATGAATACGAGGTGGAGAGTGAGAAGGACCTGGGTTGCATCTGGTGGGTGCAACTGGACAAGGAGAAGTTCCTGGTGGAGGACAATTGGTTCTGCCGCTACGTGATGGTGCGGCCGCCTTCGGGAGAGAGCCTCGTCTTCCCCTGCTACAGATGGTTGTGCCACAATGACAGCGTCTGCCTCCGGGAAGGAGCAGGTGAGACGGTGGGAGAAGGGTTGGGGAGGTGGCGAGGGATCAGGAACGGATACCACTTTATACTACAGGAAACAGCAGCCCTGTGGAAGTTACAGTCAGACCATGCGCACGTTACATGTAAGTACGATCTGCCGAGCATGCCTGTGAACTTGATCGTGTAATCTCTTCTCGCCACAGCTAAGCGACCCACTGATGACACACTACCCGTCTTTCGGTCGCATCGTCAGGGGGAGCTCGAGGACAGGCAGAAGTTGTACAGGTAATGGTGGCTGGCAGCTCGCCTGGAGCCCTGGGAAGGAGAAGCATCCAGATTCCTTTTCAGTGATTTCTTACCCAGGGATGCAAATCGCAGACTCCATGCTTCTAGCTCCCTTCCGTCATGGCTTTGAAATTCTGTGGGGATATATCCAAGGATTTTCATCCCTAATCCCACAGGAGCCTGACCTGTTATATGCTCGGAATCCCCATCCAGTTAAACGGGGATCCCTTATTTTCAGAGTAGGAAAAGGGTAGAAGATGGGAGAATGGGGCTGAGGGAGAAATAGATCAGCCACGATGAAATAGCGGAGCAGACTCTGATAGGCCAAATGGCCTAATTCTGCTCCTATATCTTTTGGTCTAAAATGCATTTAACTTTCATTATTATTAAGTTTTTAATAATTTATTGTAGTTCATGGATTTTAAATTGCTGAATATTAAAATAGTAAAAACGATTTGAATAGTTCTTTTAAAGAATCAGTGATTTAGAGTCAGATTTATTGTCATTGACTAATTTGATGTGAGGTTTGCAGCAGCAGTAAAAAGCAGAGACATAAAAAGCATGGAACTATTTGCCAAGGAAATGGGACCAGCTTTGATAGACATCTTGGTGTTGGGTATAGAATGATGCATGTCTGGATGGTATACAAAACAAAAAAATTCACTGTATCTCAGTACATGTGACCAATGATCTATTAGTATTGCAGGGCCAGTATCTACTCAGTGGGCTGATAATGTAAATAGTGGGCAGAATCTTTTACAACAGTTTTTAAAACTGCTGGCCTATTTGATGGCCGGCATCGTTACTAATTGATGATGTGAATAGTGAAGAGAATCTCATAAAGGTCTGAGAGAGGGTAGCCCTTACATAGTGTCATAAGAACATAAGAAAGAGGAGCAGGTGTAGGCCATCTGGCCCGTCGAGCCTGCCCCACCATTCAATAAGATCATGGCCCATCTGGACTCATCTCCACCTACCTGCCTTTTCCCCATAACCCTTAATTCCCCTGCTATGCAAAAAACTATCCACCCTTACCTTAAATATACATACTGAGGTAGCCTCCACTGCTTCATTGGGCAGAGGTCCACTCTGACTCTCAGTGTGGATTTACAGGTTTGGGTGTCCAGAGGGGGAATAACCTCCTGAATTTGGGATTTGAGTGAGGGTTAGGATGTCCACAACCACTGCCCACAGTGTGCCGACGCAGCCCGCTTTGTGTTGTACAGGTGGAAGGTTTGGAAGACTGGCGTCAGCAAGTGCATTGATGCTGAAACCAAGGAGCACCTGCACCCGGACGTCAAGTTCGACGATGACAAACGTGCCGACTTCGAGAACTCCCTGCAGTTGGCGTGAGTTCAGCATTGGCTCTGAGTTGCTCCTTAAAGTGTGGTTGCAGCAGTGTGGGACTGGGAGTGTGGGAATGGGGAGCCCCTCCTCCAGGATTCTATTTATTTATGTATTCTATTTAGAGATAGAGGGCAGTAACAGGCCCTCCTCACCCACTGCTCGAAACACCTACACGTATGTGACCAATTAACCTACTCAGCCATACGTCTTTCTCAATGTGGGAGGGATCTGGAGCACCTGGAGGAAACCCCTTCAGTCACGGGAAAATGTGAAAACTCCTTACAGACAGCAGTGCGAATTGAACCCAGGTCACTGGCACTGTAAAGTGCTATACTATTACTATGCCATTGCCATGCTGTGCACTGACAGACAACTGGACCCAGTAGCAGAGAAACGCCAGACTCCCATGTCGAGATGGAAACCTAGTTCATTCATAGGAATTCCAACAGAATGTTGGTGGCTCAACTGAGCAACACCGCAAGACAAATCATTCACTTGTCACGAGGACCCCGTGATCGACACTAATTGGGAGCCCCCATTAAATAATCTCAGTACTCAGAAAACCCGAGCCAAACAGAATAAATAGAAACAGGGCTTAGCGACCCTAACTGAGACAACAATTAACAAATACAGGTGCACAGGCCACAGAACTCATAGCAACCCTGCCTCCTGGGTCACTGGAGTTGGTTCGACCCGCTGTGCTGCTCGTGAAGGGAGCATCAGTAATAAGGGTGCACGGTGGCACAGCGATTACTGTAACAGTGCCAGCTGTCAGTGACGGGGGCTCATTTCCCGCAGCTGTCTGTAAGGAATTTGTATGTTCTCCCCATGACTGGTGGGATTCCTCTGGTTTCTTCCATTGTTCCGTAGAGTTAGGATTAATGAGTTGTGGGCATGCTATGTCGGTAACACTTGCAGATTGCCACCATCATAAACTTCACGGATCTGATTTGATCTAATTGACGCATTTCACTGTACGTTTCAATATTCTTATGATGCTTCACCTGTGAGTCTATCTGGGTCATCAAATATATCCATTACTCCCCATGCCTGGCCTCTTCTACATCGGTGAGACCCATCGCACGTTGGGAGCTACCTCTACCTGTTACAAAAAGCAACATCACCCAGTGCCCACCCATTTCAATTCAACTTCCCATTCCCTTTCTAGCATGTCAGTCCGTGGCCTCCTCTACTGCCGTGGCTAGGCCAATCTCAGGTTGGAGGAGCAACACCTCATGTTCTGTCTGGGTGGCATGAACACTGATTTCTCTAAATTCTGGTAGTACTCCCCCTCTGCTCATTGTATCTTTCTCCATTCCCCATTTGCCCCCATTTCTTCACCTCACCTGTCCATCACCTTTCTCTTAAATGTATGCCCTCTAGCATTTGACATTTCTACCCTGGGAAAACAATTTTGACTGTCTATGCCTCTCACAATCTTATATGCATCCATCAGATCTCCCATCAACCTCTGCTCCTCCAGAAAAAAGCAACCCAAGTTTGTCCAACCGCTCCTTACAGTACATATCCTCTAATCCAGGCGACATCTTGGAAAACAACTTCTACACCTTCTACAAAGCCTCCATATCCTTCTTGTAAGGGGGCATCATCCTTCCCTTCCTTCCATTGTTCACTGTTCTTCTTCAGCCCTTTACTTCTTCCACCTATCATCTGTTAGCATCTTACAGCATCCCTCCCACCCACCTACCCACCCTCCCGCCTTCTCCCTCACCTGGTCTCACTTATCACCTGTCAACTTGTATTCCTTCCCCTTCCCATCTCCCCCACCTTCTTATTCTGGCTTCTACCCCCCCCCCAGCCTTCCTCTCCAGTCCTGATGAAGGGTCTCAGCTTGAAATGTTAATTATTCATTCCCCTACATGGATAATGCCTGACCTGCGGAGTTTCTCCTTTGTGTGTGTTGACAGTGATCCCAGGATTTGCCAAGAGAGAGGTTATTGTCCCTGGGAGTACGAATGGGTTGGAGAAAACTGGCTTATTGTTTTTGGGATTTCCATAATTTCCACAGGATCACAAATCAGGGAACAATTTTGACATTAACAATGTTCAGAAGGATTTGATGCACAGAGGGCTCCTATAGGTTCCATGTATGTAGAGTTCCCTGCATGGGGTGGCAATGATGGTGAACGGCTTGCTTTCCTACATTAGTTGGAGCATTGAGTGGAAGAACAAGGAAGCCATTTTACAGCTGTATAAAATGTTGGTTAAGCTACCTTTGGAGTATTGTGTGCAGTTCTGGTTGCCCCGTTACAAGAAGGATGTGGAGGCTTTGGGGAGGGTGCAGAAGAGGTTTCCCAGGATGCCACCTAGACTATAGGATATGAGCCATAAGGGGAGGTTGGACAAACTTGAGTTTCCTCTGGAACATCAGAAGCTGAGAGTAATTTATAAAATGATAAGATAGGGTAGACAGAAGTTTTACTCAATGTCGAAATGTTAGATACTAGAGGTGAGAGGAGGAATGTGTAAAGGAGATATACGGGGCAAGATTCAAGGTGAGAGTGCAGAGATTGAGTAGAGACTTAAGAGGTCACTTCCTTACACGTAGGACAGTGAGTGCCTGGAATGAGCTGCCATAGGAAGTGGCCAAGCTGGGTACCATTGCAGTGTTAAAGTGGCATTTGAGTGTGTACATGGAGGGGAGGGTCTTGGTAGATTAAGGTACAAACTCAGGCAAATGGGACTAGCAGGGAAAATACTGGGGTCAGCATGGACAGTTGGGCTGAATGGCCTATTTCTGCACCACATTACTCTGTGACACAAAAGCAAAATTTTCTTTTACACAGAGTTGTCGTGCCTGGAATGGACTGCCTGGAGCAGATAGTGACATTCAAAAGTGCATTATACGCATGAATATGAAAGGAATGGAGGAATATGGATTGGGTGCAGGCAGAAGAGATTTCATTTAATTTGGAATTGTGTTGGAGGGCACAGCCTCAGAAAAGGACACCACTTTAGAACAGAGAAGAGGAGGAATTTCTTCAGTCAGAGGGTGGAGAATCTGTGGAATTCATTGCTGTAGAGGCCAAGTCATTGGGTTTATTTAAAGACATTAGAAAACGTGCAGGAGCTGGAGATCCAAAGATGCAACACACAAAAGATGCAGGAGGTGGTCAGCAGATCAGACAGCATTTATGGAAAAGAGTAAACAGTCAGCGTTTCAGGCCAAGACCCTTCTTCAGGACTATTTAAAGTAGAGTTTAATAGGGTCTTGATTTGCAAGGGTGTCAAAAGTTACAGGGAGAAGGTAGGAGAATGGGGTTGAGATGAAAAATAAATCAGCCATGATCAAATGGCAGAGTAGACTCGATGGTCTCACTCTGCTCATATATCTGATGGACATTATGAGTCAAAGAGCCTGTTCCTACACTGTACTGTTCTATGTTCTGTATTCTACACTCTTCGATATCTCTTCTCAGTTTAGGGGAACTGTTCCTGAAGAAGTTTGTGAATATGTTCGGAAACTCATGGGACAGTCTGGAGAGCTTTCAGAGGATATTCTGGAGAGTCAAGAGTGCCATAGGAGGTAAGAATTTAGTAAATTGTGCACCAATTAGCACAACATCCAGGGTCTGGGAATCCTACATATTTATGCCAAGGATAGGAAGTTGAGAATTCTGCCCACAGTGGTAAGGTTGGCAGGTGAATTGTCCATACAATTCTATCCCAGCTCTCGTACATTTACCTGGAGCACTGTCACAAGAAAGCAGCATCCACAATCAAACACCCCACCATCCGGACCGTGCTCTCTTCCCACTACTACCATCAAAAGCCCTAGGTCCCACACTACCAGGTTCAGGAATAGTTATTACCCTTCAACCATCAGATTCCTGAACAGCATGAGCTCACCTGAACTCTGAACTGAATCGACAACCTATAGACTTGCTTTCTAAAACTCTGAAACTCATGTTCTCGGTATTACTATTTTTTAAATTTTTATATTTTTTCCACATTGATTGTCAATCTTTGTATATAATTTTTCAAGAATTCTATTGTATTTCTTTATTTTCTGTAAATGCCACAAGAAAGTAAATCTCTATGTGGTATATGGTAATATATACTTTGACAAGAAATTTACTTTGACTTGGGGCTTCAAGAAACACCTTATTAGAACTCTAAGTTCATTATCCTTTCCCCTCATTTTTTTTAAGATATAGAAGGATTTGGCCATTTGATCTATTCAGTCAGTTCTCACTGCAATCACTTCAACTGTCTCTACAAAAAATCCCTGTTCGCTATCCCCTCACACCCACCTGATGATCCCACCAGCATCCTGTACAATCTACAGCCACCAACTGATTCACCAACTCTCCACATCTTTGGAATCTGAGATAAAACTGGAGACCCCAAGTGAAGGGGGTCTCGCACAGACAGACACATGGGCAGCAATGGAGGGCAGAAACTATAGACCTGTTAGCTTGACATCGGTGGTTGGGAAATTGTTGGAGTCGATTGTCAAGGATGAGGTTACAGAGTACCTGGAGGCATATGACAAGATAGGCAGAACTCAGCATGGTTTCCTTAAAGGAAAATCTGCCTGACAAACCTAGTGCAATTTTTTAAGGAAATTATAAGTAGGCTAGACAAGGGAGATGCAGTGGATATTGTGTATTTGGATTTTCAAAAGGCCTTTGACAAGGTGCCGTACATGAGGCTGCTAAACAAGATAAGAGCCCATGGAATTATGGGAAAGTTACATACATGGATAGAACGTTGGTTGATTGGCAAGAAACAGTGGGAATAAAAGGATCCCATTCTGGTTGGCTGCTGGTTACCAGTGGTGTACCACAGGTGTCAGTGTTGGGGCCGCTTCTTTTTATGTAGTATATCAACGATTTGGATTATGGAATAGATGGCTTTGTGATTAAGTTTGCTGATGATGCAAAGATAAGTGGAGGGGCCAGAAGTGCTGAGGAAACAGAGTCTGCAGAGAGACTTGGATAGATTGGGGGAATGGGCAAACAAGTGGCAAATGAATTACAATGTCGGAAAGTGTATGGTCATGCACTTTGTTAGAAGAAATAAACGGGTAGACTATTATTTAAATGGGGAGAGAATTCAAAGTTCTGAGATGCAAAAGGACTTGGGAGTCCTCGTGCAGGATACCCTTAAGGTTAACCTCCAGGTTGAGTCGGTGGTGAAGAAGGCGAATGCCATGTTGGCATTCATTTCTAGAGGAATAGAGTATAGGAGCAGGGATGTGATGTTGAGGCTCTATAAGGCACTGGTAAGACCTCACTTGGAATACTATGCAGTTTTGGGCTCCTTATTTAAGAAAGGATGTGCTGACATTGGAGAGGGTTCAGAGAAGATTCACTAGAATGATTCCGGAAATGAGAGGGTTAACATATGAGGAATGTTTGACCACTCTTGGACTGTACTCCTTGGAGTTTAGAAGAATGAGGGGGGACCTCATAGAAACATTTCGAATGTTGAAAGGCATGTACAGAGTGGATTTGGCAAAGTTGTTTCCTTTGATGGGGGAGTCTGGTACAAGAGAACATGACTTGAGGATTGCAGGGCACCCATTCAGAACAGAGATGTGAAAAAATTTTTAGCCAGAGGGTGGTGAATCTATGGAATTTGTTGCACGGGCAGCAGTGGAGGCCAAGTCATTGGGTGTATTTAAGACAGAGATTGATGGCTATCTGAGTTATCAGGGCATCAAAGGTTATGGTGAGAAGGCGGGAAATGGGACTAAAGGGGAGATTGAATCAGCTCATTATGAAAAAGCGGAGCAGACTCGATGGGCCGAATGGCTGACCTGCCCCTTTGTCTTATGGTCTTATGGAATCGAACCCTGGTTCCTGGAGCTGTGAGTCTGCAGCTCTACCCACTGTGCTGCAGGTTCACCCGAGATTCCCAGCTCTGCAGTATCCCTTTGTTCTATCTCAGCCTTCCATTGATCAGCTATCCACCACACCCCTCCACCACCACCTCCACTCAGCTCCATATCCTCCTCTTCCTTCTGCCTTACAAACTCTCCCTGATTATATCAGGGCTATAGGAAAGGACCCTGACCTTTCCTTAAACCTCTGGACTTTTTCTCAGTTCCTTCAGAATCTCTCCCCTTATCTGAGGGCTGATCATAGAGCCATCCATCTGTAGGCCTCTAACCTCACTGGATATTGGAAACATGGAACAGCACAGTCTGGGCTCTTCACTGCATGTCTCATGCCTTACTCTGACCACCAGGGGGCGTTGGAGACCTCCAGGCTCTGGCAACCCTTCTCCCCGATTATTAGTTGATTATTTTTCACCTGTGTCTTGTTTTAGTTATCAGTGCGCCCGTGCCTTGTTTTGTTTGTCTATTTAAGTTCCCTCTTTCATTCATTTTTGTTCAGCCTTGAGTTTACCTACCCTGGTGAGTAGTGCTTCTCAAGCTGTAGCCTGTGCTCCCTACTGACAAACCAACAAGTGAGGATTCTATCCTTGTCTCTGGTCTCCTCCGGACTTGGGTCCACCTGGTTTGTCTTTCATGGTCGATCACTGGTTAAAGATATAAAACTTCACCATTAGAGCCCTGGTGCAAAGTCAGCTTGGCACCTACCACCACCCCACCCCCCACCACTTCATGATGTTGCACTGACCTTTGACCATGCTCCTCAATTATTCTAACTATTCCCTCATACACAGCCCATAAAGTGTAGTTACATGGCCTCTTGGAAGAGTTGTTTGGAGGAAGGCTGGTATTGACAACCTCAAAACCATTCATCAGGAGCACACCGAGACACTGTGGGCATGTCTGAGGAGTACATCACTTCAACATCTGCCCAATACCTCTGCCCCATGTGTGGGAGTAGTTCCCACATTGCCCTCATCCTGACCCTTTACACTGATAGCAGTGTGAGAAGGAAATTCAAGCGCGTTGGGCCTGAATGGGTGGAGATAATGTTCAATATTGTGGCAAATCATCCTGTGATGTCACTGGAGTGGTTTGGTGTGGTCTTTTATTGATTCTATTATGGTTATCACTCTATTAAGGATCTCTTGAAACTGCCAGCAAGTAAATGAATCTCAGGCTTGCATATGGTGACATACAAGTACTTTGATAATAAATTTACTTTGAACTTTGAAAGATTGGGTACAGACAGGGTGAATGCACAAAGCTTATCCCCCAGTGTTGGGAAATCAGGAACTGGAGGGATAAGTTGAAGGTGGGAGGTGGAGAGATTTAATAGTGACCAGAGAAACAACTTCATTACCCAGAGGGTGATCCATATATGGAATGAGCTGTCAGAGAAAGGGGTAGAGGCAAGTACATTAACAACAATTAAAAATAAAAATGTGTGTGTTGGTTTATTATTGTCAAATGTACTAAGCTATAATTAAAACCTTGGCTTGCATACTGTTTATGCAGATCAAATCCTTGTACAGTGCATTCAGGTAGAACAAGGTAAAACAATAACAATGCAGAATAAAGTGCAACAGCTACAGAGAGAGTGCAGTGCAGGTAGACAATAAGGGTATAGATTGTGAGCTCAAGAGTCCAACTTATTGTCAGCTTGAGAGGGATATGAACTAAATATGGGCAAATGGATCTTAGATGGGAATTGTGGTCAACATGGACCAGATGGGCCAAATGGCCTGTTTCCCTGCTGTATGACTCTTTGGCTATGAGTGTGTGATGTCACAGGAAGTGAGGTTTCAGTAAATGGGGGGAGGGGCAGTGAGAGAAGCCCCAATTTTAGTCCCTCCATTTAATAACATCACCTCTCATCACATTGTAGCCTTCACCCATTTGCTTTATCAAATATCTCCCTTCAACCTTTTCAAACATTCCTATTGCCCCCACCATTTCAGGAAGAAACTTTGAATCCCCTGACAGAAAGAGTTCAGTTTCTTTGTTTCTTCCTCTTTGGCTCTCTCTGCCTTCCCATGTCTCCCTGTCTCTGGAAAGGAAGGGGAAGATGCCAGAATAGAAAAGGTAGGGAGGGGAAGAAGGATTATATAGAAGGTGATACGTGAAATCAGGTGGGTGGGCAAGGTAACGGAATGAAGAAGAAGGAATCTGATAAGAGAGGAGAGTGGACCATGGGAGAAAGGGAAGGAGCAAGGCACCAGGGGAAGTGTTGGGCAGGTGAGGAGAAGCAGTAAGAGGCCAGAGTGGGGAATAGAAGAAGAATGTTTTATTTTTCACTCTGCTCTATGTTTTCCCTTGAACTACCTCAATACACTGAGGTGGTGAAACGATCTGTGTGGATGGAATACAACTCTGACATTTTACTATACTTCAGTACATGTGGCAGTTAGAAACTAATTTACCAACTTCAAAGTTTGCAATCTTTCACTGTTCGGGTAACATGTTTCTCTTTAAATTTTGCCCCCATCAAATTTGAGCATTAAACTTCATTGCTAGATCTTTGATCACTCATGTAAGCTGCCTGTATTTCTTTGTAGCCTCAGACATCCTCTTGCTGGCTCCTGCAAAGATAAGGTGGTAGATTCTGGGGCTACAGTCTGTGGGTGGAACTCAGTGGTTCAGGTAGCAGCTGTGGAGGGAAATGGACTGTCAACGTTTTGGACCACGACCCTTCATCTGGACAGCATGTGTCTCAACTTGAAAGATTGACTGTCTATTCCCCCACCCCCCTCGCCCCACAGACTGCCCAATCACCCCACCACACACCTTGGCATCATCAGAGCATTCAATAACACCGCCTTTGGAGGTTTTGTACATAAATTGCAAAGGATGCTACACAAAGAGGCTAATGGGAGCTTGGAAATTTTTCAAGCAAACAAACAGAAACCAACAGCTCACCAATGATCAAGGAAGGGCAGAGGGTGTTCACCATCTCTATGTACTTTTAAGGTCACAGAACAACCTAGCAGAAGGCATTTTACTACTGGAGATCATTATTCATGTGATAAGTTTCTTCTTATTGCTCCTTTCTCTCTACCTCTCCCCCCCCCCCCCCCCCCAATTCCATTTCCATTTTTTACCAGTCTACGTGGCAAAACATTGGAAGGAAGACTGGTTCTTTGGGTACCAGTTCAAAAATGGTTGCAATCCCTGCTTGATCGAGAGGTGCACGGAGATCCCAAAGAAATTCCCTGTGACAGACACCATGGTCAACCAGTTTCTCGGAGGCTCTACACTGGCACAGGAAATGAAGGTGCATGCATGTGGCAGGTACTAGGGTCAAAGGATGGAGCAGCAGGTACAGCTGCTACCTCACAATGCCAGAGAGCTGGGGGGTGGGGGTGCGGGGGTGTGTGTGTGTGTGTCACATTCTCCCTGTAAACGTCTGTACAATGTACTGTTCATGTTAATCAAAATGGCTTCTTTGTTTTGTTAAGAGTAGGAATGCTTCTCTGTATGATAAGTGCTTTCTCTCGCAGTTACTTAGCTTCAGACTTGCTGATATCGGGATTGTATTCATTTGTTAACCAATGGGGAATGTTATTTTGTCTTGTGAGGCTGGGAGCTTGGGGGTTTTCGCGGTCTTTTCAGGGGAGTCGGGAAGAAGATGCCGAGGAAGGTGGACGTGCGCTGCACTGCTCGGTCGACCACCCAGATGGTCCCAGGTGCGAGGACGTGGAGGCCGAAGGAAAGTGACGAGGGGTCAAATGGTTCGATGGTTGAGCTCCAACGATGTGCACTAAACTGACTGAACTTTGATAAGTTGGTGCCTTTTACTTTATTTTCTTTTCCTTCATATATACTGCATTGCATAGTACTCATTTAGTAAAATCTTTAAAGTGTATTCCATAACGGTATCTGGTGTGAGTTTGATATTGTGTGTGTGCGCATGGTATAAACTTCATTCCCCCAGCACCTGCGTGAAGGGGAGGTGGGGTTGGTGAGTGGCTGGATCTCCTTTTCCCCTAGACGTATACCAGCCTGTTGGGTAAGTGCTACACATGTGTGTTTCTTTAGATTCCTCTCCCATCCCAAAGATGTGCTGGTTTGCAGGTTAATTGGCCAGCTTAGATACAGAGATCCCATTCCCAAGGTCAGACACAGAGTGAAGCTCCCTCTACGGGAGCCTTAAATTTTCTTCAGCAGTTTAACAGGGGGCACGACTGCGCAAGCGCGTGTAAGTCGGACCGTGAGGCAGCGGGGGTATTTAAAAGAGAGCAGTTTGATGGAGCGGGTGACGGAGTAGAGGGAGACAGAGTAGGAAGGCTTTGTCTCAAGAGGCTTCGTCAAGCAGAGGCTGAGGACGAGCTTCACTCCAAGTGAGGTTAGGCTGGGTAAGTTCCTTTAAAAGGAGAACATTTCAAAAGTTGAGGCAACATATTGGGTAGGTCATGTCAGCTGAGATCGGCCTCGTGGTTTGTTCATCCTGCAGCATGTGGAAAATCAGGGATCCTTCCAGTGTCCCTGACGACTATGTGTGCAGGAAGTGTGTCCAACTGCAGCTTCTGGCAGACCATATTGAGGGTCTGGAGCTGCGATTGGATTCATACTGGAGTATCCGCGATGCTGAGAAAGTCGTGAATAGCACGTTCAGTGAGTTGGCCACGCTGCAGGTAAAGGCTACACAGGCAGAAAGGGAAGGGTGGCCACTAGACAGCATACCAGTAGGCAGGTAGTACAGGAGTCCCCTGAGGTCATCGCCCTCCTAAACAGATATACTGTTTTGGATACTGTTGGGGGAGATGTCTCATCAGGGGAAGGCAGCAGCAGCCGAGTTCATTGCACCATGGGTGGCTCTGCGGCACAGGAGGGAAAGAAAAGGAGTGGGAGAGCTATAGTGATAGGGGATTTGATTGTAAGGGGAATAGATAGGCATTTCTGCAGCTGCAAATGTGACTCCAGGATGGTATGTTGCCTCACTGGTGCAAGGGTCAAGGATGTCCCTGAGTGGCTGCAGGACAATCTGGAGTGGGAGGGTGAACAGCCAGTGGTTGTGGTGCACGTAGGTACCAACGTTATAGGTAATATGTAGGATGAGTCCTACAAGGTGAATTTAGGGAGTTAGGAGATAAACTAAAAAGTAGGACCACAAAGGTAATAATCTCTAGATTACTACCAGTGCCACGTGCTAGTCAGAGTAGAAATAGGAGGATATTTCAGATGAATACGTGGCTTAAAAAATGGTGCAAAGGGGAGGGATTCAAATTTCTGGGGCATTGGAACCAGTTCTGGAGGAGGTGGGACCGGTATAAACAGGACAGTCTGCACCTGGATTGGACTGGAACCAATGTCCTAGGGGGAGCGTTTGCTACTGCTGTTCAGGAGGATTTAAACTAATGTGGCAGGTGGATGGGAACATGTGCAGAGAGACAGAGGGGTGTAAAATGAGGGTAGAAGCAAAAAGTAGTAAGGTGAAAAGTAAAAGTGGCAGGCAGGCAAATCCAGGGCAAGAAGGACCACTTTTCAACATAATTGTATAAGGGTTAAGAGCAGGGGTGGGCAAAATTTTTGACTTGTGGGCCACAAAGGGTTCTAAAATTTGACAGGGGGGCCGGACCAGGAGCAGATGGACGGAGTGTTTTGGTAACACACCTCATAAGAGAAAATAAAATATCATGGGATATGTAGAAAACATGTGCTTTAATTTCAATTGAAAATGAACAAATGCATTACAACAAAATATCTGTCTTTGAAGTCCCATGGTATTTAGCTATTTATTGAAATGACTTTTAAAACACTGAAAATTAAATGAATAAAATACAGCTTTTTTTAATAGTAGTTATTATTTTAAAGCACTGAAAATTCTGTTATCCTTCAAGATATTATCATCATCACTCTCCGCCTGACTGTCTTTATTTCAAAAACGGTAGGAGATGCAGGTCTACTTGTCCTGCTCCTTCTTATTCAATTGTCCCCTGTGCCAAAACTCAACAACGACCAGCACAAAGACAGAACAATGACAGCACGCCAGTATGCGGAGCGCGTTATTTGATCTGGAGCGCATTTTTTATTTTGAGAACGTACGTGCACCTGCGCACTACTCATGTCCATCACTTAACAGAAATGACATGTAACATGTAAGGCTTATTGAAAAAAATATTTTCAAATGCATTTTTTACATAACACAACGAAGAAACATTTTTAATTTCAGTGGGAACAGTGTCTCCCTTTTTAGCCAGCGCATCAAAGTCTGGATTTAGTTTTGTTGTGGCAATTCTCAGGATGGATCTGAGGTGTTGGTCAGTTAACTTGGATCTGTGGCTGGCTTTGTTGATGTTCATGACGCTGAACGCCTGTTCACACAAATAGGTCGAGCCGAACAAAGAGTAAAGCGCAAATGTGGAGTAATACGCTGCACCTCAACAAAGGTCAATGTATATAGAGTGCGTCATCTATTGGGAAAACTCCAGAATTGCGGGGAAAAAAACGTTAACAAGGTTTATTAATATAATTTCATCAAGTTCTGTGGGCCGGATTAAAAAGCTTAACGGGCCGCATATGGCCCGCGGGCCATAGTTTGCCCATGCCTGGCTAAGAGTGTTGTAAAAACAAGCCTGAAGGCTTTGTGTGTCAATGCGAGGAGCATTCGTAACAAGGTGGATGAATTGAATGTGCAGATAGTTATTAATGAATATGATATAGTTGGGATCACAGAGACATGGCTCCAGGGTGACTAAGGATGGGAGCTCAATATTCAGGAGGGATAGACAGGAAAGAAAAGGAGGTGGGGTAGCGTTGCTGGTTAGAGAGGAGATTAACACAATAGAAAGGAAGGACATTAGCCTGGAGGATGTGGAATTGATATGGGTAGAGCTGCATAACACTAAGGGGCAGAAAATGCTGGTGGGAGTTGTGTACAGGCCACCTAACAATAGTAGTGAGGTTGGGAATAGCATTAAACAGGAAATTAGAAATGTGTGCAATAAAGAAACAGTAGTTATAATGGGTGACTTCAATCTACATATAGATTGGGTGAACCAAATTGGTAAGGGTGCTGAGGAAGAGGATTTCTTGGAATATATACAGGATGATTTTCTGAACCAATGTGTCGAGGAACCAACTAGAGATCAGGCTATTCTAGATTGGGTGTTGAGCAATGAGGAAGGGTTAGTTAGCAATCTTGTTGTGCGAGGCCCCTTGGGTAAGTGTGACCATAATATTCTTCATTAAGATGGAGAGTGACATAGTTAATTCTGAAACCAAGGTTCTGACCTTAAAGAAGGGTAACTTTGAGATGTGAATTAGCTAAGATAGACTGGCAAATGATACTTAAAGGGTTGACGGTGGATATACAATGGCAAGCATTTAAAGATCGTGTGGATGAACTACAACAAGTGTTCATTCCAGTTTGGCAAAAGAATAAACCAGGGAAGGTAGTGCACCCGTGGCTGACAAGGGAAATTAGGGATAGTGTCAATTCCAAGGAAGAAACATACAAATTAGCCAGAAAAAGCGGCACACCTGAGGACTGGGAGAAAGTCAGAGTCCAGCAGAGGAGGATAAAGGGCTTAATTAGGAAAGGGAAAAAAGATTGAGAGAAAGCTGGCAGGGAACATAAAAAAATGACTGTAAAAGCTTTTATAGATATGTGAAAAGAAAAAGATTGGTTAAGACAAATGTAGGTCCCTTGCAGTCAGAAACAGGTGAATTGATCATGGGGAACAAGGACATGGCAGACCAATTGAATAACTACTTTGGTTCTGTCTTCACTAAGAAGGACATAAATAATCTTCCAGAAATAGTAGGGGACTGAGGGTCTAGTGAGATGGAGGAACTGATCCAATACATGTTAGTAGGGAAGTGGTGTTAGCTTAATGTGAAAAAGACTAGGGAGCTGGTGGTGGACCTGAGGAGGGCTAAGGCACTGGTGACCCCTGTTTCCATCCAAGGGGTCAGTGTAGACATGGTGGAGGATTACAAATACCTGGGGATACGAATGGACAATAAACTGGACTGGTCAAAGAACACTGAGGCTGTCTACAAGAAGGGTCAGAGCCTTCTCTATTTCCTGAGGAGACCGAGTTCCTTTAACATCTGCCGGACGGTGCTGAGGATGTTCTATGAGGCTGTGGTGGCCAGTGCTATCGTGTTTGCTGTTGTGTGCTGGGGCAGCAGGCTGAGGATAGCAGACACCAACAGAATCAACAAACTCATTCATAAGGCCAGTGATGTTGTGGGGTTGGAAATGGACTCTCTGACAGTGGTATCTGAAAAGAAGATGCTGTCTAAGTTGCATGCCATCTTGGACAATGTCTCCCATCCACTCCATAATGTACTGGTTAGGCACAGGAGTACATTCAGCCAGAGACTCATTCCACTGAGATGTAACACTGAGCATCATAGGAAGTCATCATAGGAGCATCCTACCTGTGGCCATCAAACTTTACAACTCCTCCCTCAGAGTGTCAGACACCCTGCGCCAATAGGCTGGTCCTGGATGTACTTCCGCTTGGCATGATTAACTTATTATTTAATTATTTATGGTCTTATATTGCTATATAAACCATTCTTGGTTGGTGCGGCTGTAACGAACCCCAATTTCCCTCAGGATCAATAAAGTATGTCTGTCTATCTGTCTAAATTGAAGGGATTAAAGGCAGATAAATCCCCAGGGCCAGATGGTCTGCATCCCAGAGCGCATAAGGAAGTAGCCCAAGAAATAGTGGATGCATTAGTGATAATTTTTCAAAACTCCTTAGATTCTGGATTAGTTCCCGAGGATTGGAGGGTGGCTAATGTAACCCCACTTTTTAAAAAATGAGGGAGAGATAAACCGGGGAGTTATAGACCGGTTAGCCTGACATCGGTGGTGGGGAAAATGCTAGAGTCAGTTATCTTTCTTTTTCTTTTTCAATCTTTTTATTATTATTGTTATTATTATTATTATTAATATCAACATAATAAAATTGATACATAGGTAATGGGATTACAAACATACACATTTCAACTGAACATGAAAGAATACATAAGCAATAGTTACAGTATAAATGAGTCTTCCAAAAGCATGGACAATACAAGTAACAAATAAACAAGGCAAACCTAGGTATATCATAATATATATTTTTTAAAAATAGAAAAAAGAAAAAGAAAAAAAATTATGCAAAAAATTAATCTAACAATCTAATAACTAATAAGGAAAAAAATGAAAAAAGAAAGAAGGGAAAAAGAAAAAATGAAAAAGGCTGTTTATAATATCTAACAAAAATACAAAATCATCTGTGTCATCAAATCCGATCCTCTCAACATATGTAAAATCGAAACTGGAAAAACAAATAGGCTTGGAACAGGGTCATATTACATCATATGAAAATATTGAATAAATGGTCTCCATATCTTTTCAATTTTAATAGAAGTATCAAATACAACACTTCTAATTTTTTCTAAATTTAGGCATAACATAGTTTGAGAAAACCAATGAAATATGGTAGGAGGATTAATTTCTTTCCAGTTCAACAAAATAGATCTTCTAGCCATTAATGTAAGAAATGCGATCATTCGACAAGCAGAAGAGGATAAATGGAGTGAGTCCATCATTGGTAAACCAAAAATTGCAGTAATAGGATGAGGTTGTAAATCAATGTTCAATACCGTGGAAATAATATCAAAAATGTCTTTCCAACATTTTTTTCAAAAGCGGACAATACCAGAACATATGAGTTAAAGACACTATCTCAGAATGACATCTGTCACAAATAGGATTTATATAAGAATAAAAATGAGCCAATTTATCCTTGGACATGTGAGCCCTATGCACAACCTTAAACTGTATTAATGAATGTTTAGCTCATATAGATGATGTATTAACTAATTAAAGAATTTTATCCCAATTCTCAATAGGGATAGTAAGGTTAAGTTCTCTTTCCCAATCATTTTTAATCTTATAGAAGGACTCTGAATGTATCTTCATAATTATATTGTAGAGTTTTGATATTAGCCCTTTCTAAGAAGGATTTAGTTCAAACAAATTCTCCAAAATACCTGAAGACACAAGATTTGGAAAGGTAGTAAGTACAGTATTTAAGAAATTCCTAATCTGTAAATATCAAAAAAAATTAAATCTAGGCAAATTATATTTATTAGATAATTGTTCAAAAGACATAAAACAAATATCCAAAAATAAATCGGAAAATCGTAGTAATCCTTTAGTCTTCCAAGCTGAATAAGCTTGGTCTATAATAGGATAAAAAAAGCATTTGGATACAATAGGAATATTTAAAACAAACTGAGTCAACCCAAAAAAATTCCTAAATTGAAACCATATACGTAAAGTATGTTTAACTATTGGATTGTCAATTCGTTTCTGCAATTTAGAAAGAGCAAAGGGAAGAGAAGACCCTAAAATAGAACCCAATGAAAATCCTTGTACAGATTTAATTTCCAGGCTCACCCAATGAGGGCTAAAAGATAAATCCCAATCCTTTAACCAACATATCAAATATCAGATATTGACTGCCCAATAATAAAATCTAAAATTAGGCAATGCCAATCCACCTTCCTTCCTTGCCTTCTGTAAATATTTTTTACCTAATTTAGGATTTTTATTCTGCCATATATATGAGGAAATTTTTGAATCAACATTAGCAAAAAAAGATTTTGGAATAAAAATTGGTACCGCTTGAAATATATATAAAAACTTGGGTAAAATAACCATCTTAATAGCATTAATCCGACCTATCAGAGATAAAGATGCTGGTGACCATTTAGTAAACAAACATTTAATCTGATCGATTAGGGGTAAAAAATTAACCTTAAATAAGTCCTTATAGTTTTTAGTGATTTTAATCCCTAAGTAAATAAGAGTCATTAACTAATTTAAAAGGTAAATTTCCATAAATTGGAACCTGTCTATTTAGAAACAATTCACTCTTATTAAGATTTAATTTATACCCAGAAAAATTACTAAATTGAACCAACAATGATATAACTGCAGGAATGGATTTCTCAGGATCAGAAATAAATAATAATAAATCATCTGCATATAATGATAGCTTATGTATATCCGTCCCATGATTAATGCCAAAAATGTTCAGTGATTCTCTGATAGCAATTGCCAAGGGTTCTAAAGCAATATCAAATAATAATGGACTAAGAGGACAGCCTTGTCTAGTACCCTAAAATAAACAAAAAAAAGGGAAATCTTTGATTGTTAGTAAGCACCGAGGCTACTGGAGTATGATATATCAGTTTAATCCAGGTAATGAATGTCGGACTAAAATTAAACTTCTCAAGCACAGTAAATAAGTGTGGCCATTCAACTCTATCAAATGCTTTCTCCGCATCTAATGAAATGACACATTCTGAAGTGCTATGTGAAGGAGTATAAACAATATTCAATTATCTCCTAACATTGAAAAAAGAATAGCGATTTTTAATAAAACCAGTTTGATCTTCCGAGATAATTTGAGGTAATACCTTCTCCAGCCTCGATGCCAGTAACTTGAAAAAAATCTTGGAATCTACATTCAATAAAGATATTGGTCTATAGGATGCACAGTCAGTAGGGTCTTTATCTTTCTTCAATATTAAAGAAATGGAAGCTCTATAAAAAGATTGTGGCAGATTACCCAATCTAATTGCTTCTTCAAAAACCCTGCATAACCAAGGAGAAAGAGTAGCGGAAAAACATTTAAAAAATTCTATTGTATACCCATCCGGACCTGGTGCTTTCCCAGAGTTCATAGAGGAAATAACCCCTTTAATTTCTGCATCCGTAATAGGAGTTTCTAATATTGAAAGAAAGATCATCTGATGATAATTTTGGAAAATTCAATTTCCCAAGAAAATCACACATGGTATTATAATCATGAGGGAATTCAGAATGATACAGGGAGGTATAAAAATCTTGAAAAGATTTGTTTATCTCATCATGGTTAACTGTCAGATCCCCATTCTGCTGACGAATCTTAGTAATTTGACGTTTAACCAAAGCTTTCTTCAATTGACTAGCTAACAGTTTACCCAATTTATCACTATGTATATAAAAATCAGATCTGGTTTTCATTAATTGATTTTCAATTGAAGATATAAGTAATAAACTATGTTCCATTTGAAGTTCAACCCTTTGTTTGTAAAACTCCTTACTAGGAGTAGTCGAATATTTCTTGTCAATCTCTTTAATTTTATCAACCAATAAAAGAGTTTCCTTCTTAATGCGTTTTCTCAGACCAACGGAGTAGGAGATAATCTGTCCACGTATATATGCTTTAAAAGTGTCCCAAAGTGTTCCGCAAGAAATATCATCCATGGAATTAGTTGAAAAGAAGAAATCGATCTGTTTCTTCATAAATTTAATAAAATCCGGTCTTGCAGTAAGGTCGAATCAAATCGCCATTGTCTAGCACTAGAAGCTGTATCTGTAAATTTAATAGTAAGTTTTAATGGAGCATGGTCAGAGATGGCTATAATATCATAATTACAACCATTTACCGATGGAATAAAACAAGAGTCAATAAAAAAATAATCAATTCTTGAGTAGGAATGATAAACATGTGAGAAAAATGAAAACTCTTTGTCCTTAGAATGCCGAAATCTTCAAATATCAAAAATTCCATTATCAGTCAAAAAAGAGTTAATATAAGTGGCTGACTTATTAGGTAAAGTCTGAGTAGATATAGATCTGTCTAACAAAGGATTTAAACAACAATTAAAGTCACCACCCATTATTAACTTATATTCATTTAGATTAGGTAGAGAAGTGAATAAGGACTGAAAAAATCAGGATAATCCACATTTGGAGCATAAACATTAACCATAGCAACCTTTTTGTTAAAAAGTAAGCCAGTAATTAACAAAAATCTACCATTCGGATTTGAAAAAATATCGTGTTGGACAAATGCAATAGAGGAGTCAATAAAAATTGAAATTCCCTTTACTTTAGCATTCGAATTGGAATGGTACTGTTGACCCCGCCAAAACCTAAAAAAGCGATAATTATCCTCTTTCCTCACATGAGTTTCTTGTACAAAAATAATATGTGCATTCAGTCTTTGGAATACTTTGATAATCTTTTTCCGTTTAATCGGATGGTTTAAGCCATTAGTAGTCCAAGAGACAAAATTAATGGTCTGAACCATATTTCTGAAATCAACCCTTTGGTATATAAAGGGTTAACCAAATTATGAACTCATGCACCCGGAAGAGGAACAAAAATAAGGGGCAGACCTGGAAGTGACGACATCGCGGACATTTTAGTAGTTTAAAATCAGCCCAAATGAAAAAACTAAAAAAAACTAATGTGAAGAACATAAGATTTAGAAAAAGACCCCCACCCCCACCCAAGAGGAGAAAAATGCTCCCCAGCCAGGAAAAGGCTGGGAAAAAAGAGAAATGAAACTAAATCTACCCCTATATCAGCAGAAGGCAACTCCGTATATAAAGGATAAAAAAGATCCACCCAAACTCTAAAGAAATAATAATCACTATTCTAAAACCAAACTTCTTAATATAATTGCTAGTTTAAAAAAAAACAAAAAGAATATAATCACTAGTAACTTATAAATCAGGTTAAAACCCAAACAAACCAAAAAACAATTTAAACTGTGATAAGAAATGCATTATAGGAAGAAGACGAGAGAAAAAAAATGGCGAAATCAAAAAAAAAGCCAAAAATATTTTAGAGAAGAAACCGCCATCTTAGTAAAAAAAAATTCACCTTCAAAGGATTAATAATAATGACCAAAGATAAAGTACAGTGATTGAAGTAAGTAAAATAAAAAGATTACATTCAAAAAAAACTTAAACTAAAATATAAAATATAGAGTAAACCAATAGCCAGAAACAAAATCTGGTTTTGGAAACAAAAACCATCTTGCAACGATCAAAATCACTCATTTATTAGAGATGAGAATCCGCAGCAGTAGGGAAGTTCTTATTCAGAAAGCTTCTCGCTTCAGATGTAGAAAAGAAAACACGCCGTGATGCATTGGGAGGCGAGATTCTGAGCTTCGCAGGGTATAAGAGTGCAGGTTTTAGATTTTTCTCATAACATTTGGACATCAGAGGTTTAAACAGAAGCCTTGCCTTCATTTCTTCTGGACTAAAATCCTCCACTAATCGAAAATTGAATTCTTGGAATTTGACTATCCCTACATGTCGAGCCACACGAATAAGTTGCTCTTTAACATGCACATAATAAAATCGGACAATTACAACCAGTGGTTTAGCTGAAGCACTTGGTGATCGACGCATAATTCTGTGAGCGCGATCGAGTAATGAAGGACTGTCTGGGAATACAAAAGGGAATGCATCCTTTAAAAGTTGAGCAAAGTACTTCGAGGGGTCCCCTTGTTCAATACCTTCCGGGAGACCAAGTATGCGTAAGTTCTGTCTTCTGGACCGATTCTCAAAGTCGACACTCTTGGCTTTAAGTGTTTCCACCTGTTTAATCGTCGAAGATAATTTCTACTCCAGTTTTTCGATTATCAAGTCTCGCTTCCGACCGTCCTCTTGCAAAGTTGCGATTGGAGCTTGCTGCTGGTTAACTACTGAATCCGTCTTATCCATATAATCTTGAAAAGCCTTTACATCTTGTTTGAAAATTTGTCATTGTTCTTCAAATTTTTCATTTAAAACCTCCAATAACATTTCATAAGTCAATTCAGTGCGCTTAGGATCGGTCTTTTTCTTCTTCCCGTTCCCGTTAGAATCTTTCCCAGGTTCTAACCCTTTAGATCTCAGAGCCATTTCTGTATTCCTTTCTTCAAAATTCACAATAAACTCTTAAAGATAAGTCCAAAAAAGTAGTAAGAATCTTTTGGTGTAGGTAAAAGTAAGTTAAATAAGGGTGATCATAGGTTAAAAAAAGTAAAGGTTATGGAGCAAATCTGAAACAGTACTCACTCCATGAGCATCTCCTCGAGTCAGTTATCAAAGATGAGATAACAGCACATTTGGAAAGAGGTGAAATCATCGGACAAAGTCAGGATGGATTTGTGAAAGGAAAATCATGTCTGCCAAATCTTATAGAATTTTTTGAGGATGTAACTAGTAGAGTGGATAGGGGAGAACCAGTGGATGTGGTATATTTGGATTTTCAAAAGGCTTTTCACAAGGTCCCAAACAGGAGATTGGTGTGCAAACTTAAAGCACACAGTATTGGGGGTATGGTATTGATGTGGATAGAGAATTGGTTGGCAAACAGGAAGCAAAGAGTGGGAATAAACGGGACCTTTTCAGAATGGCAGGTGGTGACTAGTGGGGTACTGCAAGGCTCAGTGCTGGGACCTCAGTTGTTTACAATATATATTAATGATTTAGACGAGGGAATTAAATGCAGCATCTCCAAGTTTATGGATGACACAAAGCTGGGTGGCAGTGTTAGCTGTGAGGAGGATGCTAAGAGGATGCAGGATGAATTGGATAGATTAGGTGAGTGGGTTAATTCATGGCAGATGCAATTTAATATGGATAAATGTTAGGTTATCCACTTTGGTTGCAAGAACAGGAAAAGAGATTATTATCTGAATGGTGGCCGATTTGGAAAAGGGAAGGTGCAACGAGACCTGGGTGTCATTGTACACCAGTCATTGAAAGTGGGCATGCAGGTACAGCAGGCGGTGAAAAAGGCAAATGGTATGTTGGCATTCATAGCAAGAGGATTTGAGCAGGGAGGCTCTACTGCAGTTGTACAAGGCCTTGGTGAGACCACAGCTGGAGTATTGTGTGCAGTTTCAGTCCCATAATTTGAGTAAAGACATTCGTGCCATAGAGGGAGTACAAAGAAGGTTCCCCAGATTGATTCCTGGGATGGCAGGACTTTCATATGAAGAAAGACTGGATCGACTAGGCTTATACTCACTGGAATTTAGAAGATTGAGGGGGGATCTTATTGAAACGTATAAAATTCTAAAGGAATTGGACAGGCTAGATTCTGATGCTGGGGGAGTCCAGAACGAGGGGTCACAGTTAGGACTGAGGTGAGGAAAAACTTCTTCACACAGAGAGTGGTGAATCTGTGGAATTCTCTGCCACAGGAAACAGTTGAGCCCAGTTCATAGGCTATATTTAAGAGGGAGTTAGATATGGCCCTTGTGGCTAAAGGGATCAGGGGTATGGAGAGAAAGCAGGTACAGGGTTCTGAGTTGGATGATCAGCCATGATCATAGTGAATGGCGGTGCAGGCTCGAAGAGCTGAAGGGCCTAATCCTGCACCTATTTTCTATGTTTCTACACCGTCCCATCACACACTCCCAGGGTCAGACACAGAGTGAAGCTCCCTCTACACTGTCCCATCACACACTCCCAGGGTCAAACACAGAGTGAAGCTCCCTCTACACTGACCCAGCACACACTCCCAGAGTCAGACACAGAGTAAAACTCCCTCTACACTGACCCATCACACACTCCCAGAGTCAGACACAGAGTGAAACTCCCTCTACACTGTCCCATCACACACTCCCAGGGTCAGACACAGAGTGAAACTCCCTCTACATGGCCCATCACACTCCCAGAGTCAGACACAGAGTAAAACTCCCTCTACTCTGTCCCATCACACACTCACAGAGTAAGATACAGAGTAAAACTCACTCCATACTGACCCATCACACATTTCCTGGGCAATGGCAGTTGTGACAATCCTTCCCTTGTACCTCAGGGCCCAGGGTAGACAGCACTGCAGAGAGTCATGACCTGCATACACTTTTAGGTCTGCACACTGATTTCCCAGCTGTGTGTCTCAACTACAGGCTGAAAGAGACCTTATACCAAAGAAAGCTAATCTGATCCAACCTACTAACCTGTATATGTCTAGAATTTGGGAGGGTACTGGAATTCATGTGCAGTGTTGTGGAGAATGCACAAACTCCTTTCAGACAGCAATGGAATTGAACCTGTTCACTGGCACTGTTATAGTGTTACACCATTGTGCTGCCCGACAAAAACCTTTTTAATGCAAAGTGGGAGATTGACCATAAGGCCATTCAGCCCATCAAGTCTGCTCCATCATTCAATCATGGGCTGATCCAACTCTTCCAGTCATCCCCTCTCCCCTGCCTTCACCCCATACCCTTCGATGCCTTGGCTAATCAAGAACCTATCTACCTTTGCCTTAAATGCACCCGATGACGTCCTCCAGAGCCACTCATGGCAACAAATTCCACAGATTTACCACCCTCTGACTAAAGTAATGTCTCTGCATCTCAATTGTAAATAGACATCCTTCAATCCTGAAGTCATGCCCTCTTATCCTAGACTCCCTTACCATGGGAAATATCTAATCTGTTCAGATCCTTTAACATTTGGAATGTTTCTATGAGATCCCCCCCATCAATCTCCTGAACTCCAGGGAATACAGCCCAAGTGCTGCCAGACGTTCCTCATATGATAACCCTCTCATTTCTGGAATCATTCTCATAAATTTTATCTGAACTCTCTCCAAAGTCAGTATATCCTTTCTAAAATAAGGAGCCGAAAACTGCACACAATACTCCCAAGTGTGGTCTCATAGGTGCCTTATAGAGCCTCAACATCACATCCCTTTTTGACACAAGCAAAAAGACAGAAAAATAATCCAACATAGAATCATAGAAAAGTACAGCACAGATACAAGTCATTCAGCCCATCTAGTCCATGCCGAACCATTTAAACTACCTACTCACTTACTCCCATGGACCTGCACCATGACCATAGCTCTCCATACTTCTCCACGCATGTACCAATCCAAACTTACCTTAAAGTTCTATCCTATTCAATCTTTCCTTGTAACTCAGGTCCTCCAGACCTGGCAACATAGAAGAGATGCTCAAGGCTAACTCTGAGGGGATGCGACAAGATTTAGGAGTGGATTGGAACAATTTGTTTTATGGGAAGGATATAATAAAGAAATGGAGGTCATTTAAAGGCAAAATTTTGAGGGTACAGAATCTTTATGTTCCTGTTAGGTTGAAAGGAAAGGTTAAAAGTTTGAGACAGCCAGGGTTTTCAAGGGATATTGGAAACTTGGTTTGGAAAAAGAGAGAGATCTACAATAAATATAGGCAGCATGGAGTAAATGAGGTGCTCGAGGAATATAAAGAATGTAAAAAGAATCTTAAGAAAGAAATTAGAAAAGCTACAAGAAGATATGAGGTTGCTTTAGCAAGTAAGGTGAAAATAAATCCAAAGGGTTTCTACAGTTATATTAATAGCAAAAGGATAGTGAGGGATAAAATTGATCCCTTAGAGAATCAGAGTGGACAACTATGTGTGGAGCCAAAAGAGATGGGGGAGATTTTGAACAATTTCTTTTCTTCGGTATTCACGAAGGAGAAGGATATTGAATTGTGTAAGGTAAGGGAAACAAGTAGGGTAGTTATGGAAACTATGATCATTAAAGAAGAGTACGTACTGGCGCTTTTAAAGAATATAAAAGTAGATAAATCTTCGGGTCCTGACAGGACATTTCCTAAGACCTTGAGGGAAGTTGGTGTAGAAATAGCAGGGGCTCTGACAGAAATATTTCAAATGTCATTAGAAACAGGGATGGTGCCGGATTGGCATATTGCTCATGTAGTTCCATTGTTTAAAAAGGGTTTACTCTAAGAGTAAACTTAGCAATTATCACCTGTAAGTTTGACGTCAGTGGTGGGTCAATTAATGGAAAGTATTCTTAGAGATGATATATATATAATTATCTGGATAGGCAGGGTCTGATTAGGAACAGTCAACATGGATTTGTGCATGGAAGGTCATGTTTGACAAATCTTATTGAATTTTTTAAAGAGGTTATGAGGAAAGTTGACGAGGGTAAAGCAGTGGATGTTGTCTATATGGACTTCAGTAAGGCCTTTGACAAGGTTCTGCACGGAAGGTTAGTTAGGAAGGTATTAATATTGAAGTAGTAAAATGGATTCAACAGTTGCTGGATGGGAGATGCCAGAGAGTAGTGGTGGATAACTGTTTGTCAGGTTGGAGTCCGGTGACTAGTGGTGTGCCTCAGGGATCTGTACTGGGTCCAATGTCATTTATCATGCATATTAATGATCTGGATGATGGGGTGGTAAATTGGATTAGTAAGTTTGCAGATGATACTAAGATAGGTGGTAATGAAGTAGGTTTACAAAGCTTGCAGAGAGATTTAGGCCAGTTAGAAGAGTGGGCTGAATGATGGCAGATGGACTTTAATGCTGATAAGTGTGAGGTGCTACATTTTGGTAGGAATGCATACATGGTAAATGGTAGGGCATTGAGGAATGCAGTAGAACAGCGTGATCTAGGAATAATGGTGCATAGTTCCCTGAAGGTGGAATCTCATGTGGATAGGGTGGTGAAGAAAGCTTTTGGTATGCTGGCCTTTATAAATCAGAGCATTGAGTATAGGAGTTGCAATGTAATGTTAAAATTGTACAAGGCATTGGTGAGGCCAAATTTGGAGTATCGTGTACAGTTCTGGACACCGAATTATAGGAAAGATGTCAACAAAATAGAGAGAGTACAGAGAAGATTTACTAGAATGTTACCTGGGTTTGAGTACCTAAGTTACAGAGAAAGGTTGAACAAGTTAGGTCTTTATTCCTTGAAGCGTAGAAGGTTGAGGGGGGACTTGTTAGAGGTATTTAAAATTATTCAGGTGATAGATAAAGTTGACATGGATAGGCTTTTTCCATTGAGAGCAGGGGAGATTCAAACAAGAGGACATGAGAGTTGAGGGACAAAAGATTAGGGGTAACATGAGGGGATATTTCTTTAGAGAGTGGTAGCTGTGTGGAACGAGCTTCCAGTTGGAGTGGTAGAGGCAGGTTTGATATTGTCATTTTAAAAAAATTGGACAGGTATATGGACAGGAAAGGAATGGAGGGTTATGGGCTGAGTGCAGGTAGGTGGGACTAGGTGAGAGTAAGCATTCAGCACTGACTAGAAGGGCTGAGATGGCCTGTTTCCGTGCTGTAATTGTTATATGGTTATATAGTAGACAAAACTGATGAGCATACTATGACAACCACTTCCATTCAAGCTTACATTAATTACGACTCTGCATTTCAAATGTCATGCAAAATTTCCAGAATAATAAGACCTTATGCATTTCTGTGACTTCAGTTCAGATGAATGATGGGTATCTGTGGTCTCTCAAGGACTTCCAAGTTTTGCATAACTGATAGACACAGATATTCTGCAGATGCTGGATATACAGAGTAACACACAAAATGCTGGAGGAACTCAGCAGATCAGGCAAAATCCATTGAGGGGTATAAGCATTCAGGTCAAGACCCTTCATCAGGCCTTGGGGAAGGTGTTCAAAATTTCAAAGTAAATTCATGATCAAATTACATATACATCACCATATACTACCCCAAGATCATTTTCCTGTGGGCATACACAGTAGGTACAAAAAACATGATAGAATCAATGAAAAACTAAGTACAAAGATGGACAAACACTTAATATGAAAAGAAGACAAACTGCACAATCAAACTAATTAATTAATAGATAAATAAAATTGAGAACATAAGTTGTAGTGTCCTTGAAAGTGAGTCCATAGGTTGTGAAATCAGTTTAGTGTTGAGGTGAGTAAGGTTATCCACGTTGGTCCAGAAACCTGATGGTGGAGGGGTAATAACTGTTCCTGGACCTTGTGGTGGTGTGCTTGGTGAGGAGCACAATGAGCTCCTGTACTTCCTTCCTGATGGTGGCAGCAAGAAGAGAGCATGTCTTTTTGGTGGTGGCCTTTGCTAATGGATGCTGCTTTCTTGTGGTTGACCCTGTGGTGAGGAAAGCAAATGCAATGTTAGCATTCATTTCAAGAGGACTAGAATATAAAAGCGAGGTTGTAAGTTTGAGGCTTTATAGAGCACTGGTGAGGCCTCACTTGGAGTTTTGTGAGCAGTTTTGCGTCCCTTATCTTAGAAAAGATATGCTGAAACTGAAGAGGGTTCAAAGGAGGTTCATGAAACGATTCTGGGATGGAATAGCTTGTCATATGGAGAACGTTTGATGGCCCTAGCCTAAAGGCTAGGATACTCTCCACTCTGCATCTAGAGGTTTGTCAACATTTTAGATGACATGTCAAATCTACACAAAGTTCTAAGAAAGTAAACATAAAAGGCACTTATATGCAAATTCCAGGATAGATCCTCTGAAATGATAATGCCAAGGAATTTAAAGTTATTGACAACCTCTGATCCCCTGATAGTAATGGCATATGGATCTCCAGTTTTCTTCTGCGCAAGCTGACAGGTGATCGGTGAAGCTAGGTAGGTGGGTAGGGAATGGGAAATGAAGTGAGAGCTGTGAAGTGGCCTGACCTCCTGAGTTCCTCCAGCATTTTAGAATTGTGCTGTCCATTGACATAATTAGATTTTCCAGAGAAATTGCACAAAAATCTTAATAGCGGGTAACCAAAGCATTAAAAGTGTTATGCTGCTGCCTCACATTAGGAGTCAATTGCTTTTTGTTTTGTTTGTAGTGAGAACGTTTCTCTCTCTTGTCTATGACTGTGTGTATTTCCTGTGTCCGTTCACAGAAAGGGAACATTTACATCGTGGACTACAAGATCTTGGATGGAGCTATTGGAAACGTGATTCAGGGGAAACAGCAATACATGGCAGCCCCCCTCTGCCTGTTGTTCCAGGACTCCCAGAACAGGCTGATGCCTGTAGCCATCCAGGTAGCTGGGAGAATGGGCATGTAGGATCTGGGAATGTTGGAAGGACCATTACTGCCACCCAATAATGGTCTGAAGATAGAGAGGAACAGAGAGGATGAAGGAGGAAGTTTGAGGCTGGAAAGGAATGGAGAGGGAGAACAAGACATAGAGAGACAGAGGGGAGATGGAGCTGGGGTGGCAGAGTGTGGTGGAGAAAGAAAGGGAGAGAGGAAACAGCAGGAAGGAGGGAAAGAAAAAGGGGAAAAGGAGGGGGAGATGAGAGAGAAATGAGGAAGAATGATGGAAAGGGGAGGAATCAAGGGAGTGAGGGAAGAGAAGGAGGAACATAGGAGAGAGAAGAAAGAAAAGAAAGATTAAGAGAAGATGGGAGAGTAGATAGAGAGATGTGGAGGCAGAGAGCAATGACAGCATTCTAGCTGATTGAATCACGATCTGGTGTGGAAGGGCCACTTCACATGATTGCAAAAAAGCTATAGAAAGTTGCAAACTCAACCATCTCCATCATGGGCACTAGCCTCCCCAGCTTTGATGACATCATCTAAAGATGATATGGCATCCATTATTAAGATTTGCCATCACACAGGATATGTCCTCTTCTCATTGCTACCCTCAAGGACAAGGTACAGGAGCCTGAAGACACACATTCAAATGTTTCAGGAACAGCTTCCCCTCCACTGTTAGATTTCTGAATGGACAATGAAGTCATGAACTCTACCTCCACTGTCATTTTTGCTCCCCTTTGCACTACTTTTTGGGAGTGAACTGAAGGATCCATAGAAAACCCACACACTCCGAAATTGAACTGTATGGCTGCCAGAAAGCAACATTTCACAAACTGTGCTGGTGACATTAAACTTAATTCTGGTTCAGGGAGAGGGGAAAGGAAAGGATGAGATTGAAGCTGAGGGAGAGGGAAGATGACGGAGTTAGCATGGAATCAGTTGGCTGAATGGCCTTCTATGTTCTCTGGGAATGTACAGCAACCAGGGAGAGTGAGTGAGTAGTGTTGAGTGCCTTCGGGAGCTCAGGGTCAGGGCTCCTATTCCAGACCTACGCTCCACACTGTTTCAAATCTTCACCTTCCCTCCCCTGCAGCTTGGCCAGCACCCTGGGCCCAACAATCCCATCTTCCTGCCCTCGGATCCAGAGAACCTCTGGATGCTGGCCAAGATCTGGGTGCGGAGCTCCGATTTCCAGCTGCATCAGATTTGCTTCCACCTGTGTGGGACTCACCTCCTGGGAGAAGTGTTCTGCATCGCCACATTGAGGCAGCTTCCTGCCGTGCACCCTGCCTTCAAGGTGAGTGTCCCTCACTCTCCTTCTCTTCTTCTATATCTCTCCTTCCCTCTATCCTCTCTCCCTTCCACTTACCTCCTCCTCTATTATTTCAGCTCCATCTGCTTCTCTCTGCCTCCATGTCCTCCCCTTGTCTCATTGCCTTTCTGTCTCTGTGTGTCTTTTTCTTCCCGTTTTTCTCTCTGTCTCCCTTTCTCTCTTTATCCATTGTTTCTCTTTCTCTCTCTCTCATCTCTATGTATCAGGTCGAGCTGTGGAGAGCTTTCTGCAGCTCTCCCATCCATATTGTGAAATGCCCCAGAAATATCAATCTTGTTCATTGGGCTCCCTACCCAAAAGCTGATACTGCAGATATCCCACTGTGCTTATCCTCTGTCTCTCCCCTACTGTTCCTCCCTCCTTTGTCCCTCTCTTACCCTTCCCCTCCCTATTCCTATTCTTCCTTTCCTGTATCACCCCATCTTCACTTCACCCTATTGAGAGTAGTTGCTTCCCTGGGAACAATAGTTGGAGGAGCTTCACTGCAGACTAGGGTGGTCAGAGTTTCACTGAAGCTTTGGTAGACATGGTTTCACTGGGGATCACCATGAACGGGGCTTCACTGTAGAAAATAGCGAATGGTCATTGATTGGGGATAATGGTGGGAAGTGCTTTACTGGGGACAGTCATGGGTGGAGTTTCACTTGGGAGAAGGATGGGTAGACCTTGACTGAGGACTACTGGGAGCACCATCACTGGGGCTAGGGTTCACAGGCCTCAACTGGGGTCTATGGTGGGAGGGGTTTGACTGGGAACAATCATGGGAGGAGCTTCACTGAGGTCAATGGTTAGTAAACCTTGGTTAGGAGCTCTCAGGACAGAGGCTCCACTGGGGCTATGGTAGGCAGTGCTTCACTGGGGACAATGGAGAGTAGAGCTTGACTGGAGACCATTATGAGTGGAGCTTCATTGGGGACTATGGTGGGTAGAGCTTGATGAGTCTGCAGAAGGAGCTTCACTAGAGACTATTGTGTGGGATTACTGTGGACTATGGGGGTTGTGCTTGACTGAGGACAATTATCTGAGCTTCATTGGGTTCTCGTGGGCAGAGCTTCATTAATGACAATGGAGGGTGAAGCCTCATTGGGACTATAGTGGACGGAGCTTCACTAGGGACTAATGTGTGGAGTTTCATTGAGACCTAAGTTTAATTAAGCTTTACTGAATCAAGGCCATTTCCATAGATGCTGCCTGGCCTGATGATCTCTTCCAGCATTTTGTGTGTGTTCCTGATTCTAGTCCAAGTTTCCTGAATCGTCCATGAAAAGGACAGATCAAAGGGATTATTTGTAAAAGTAGCTAAAACCATGGCCACACATTCTCCCTGCCCCTTACTGGTGAGATAATGGAAGGAGAGGGAAGTTCACCAACACTTTACACTCTCTTTTCCAGCAGTTCTGTGTGGAGTCTCCTTTGTCAGACAAAGGTCTGAGTTGGGGTGGAACAGTAGCACAGTGATTAGCACAATGCTTTACAGTACCAGCAGCCCAGGGTAAAATTCCTGCCACTGTTTGTAAGGAGTTTGTACGTTCTCTATGTGACTGTGTGGGTTTCCTCTAGGTGCTCTCGTTTCCTCTCACGTTCCAAAAATATACTGGTTGATAGGTTAATTGATCATTGTAAATTGCCCTGTAGCTAGGATAGGGTTAAATCAGGGGATTGCTGGGTGGTACAGCTCAGAACCAGAAGGGCCGATTCAGAGCTGCACTTCAACAAAATAAATTATGAAGTTGATTGCCATCCCAGGCTGCTCTGCTCAATCTGGTGACATATTATTTCTTTCCTTCCTCAGCTTCTGATTCCGCATACGAGATACACACTGGAGATAAACACGCGGAGCAGAACTGGACTCATGGGCAAGGATGGTGTCATTGCCAGAGTAAGTCACCCCATTGTGGCTTGGATCACACACTGCCGAAATTTTATTCTTCAAGGGCTGTACAGTAATGTAACAGTTAGCGTGACTCTATTACAATGCCAGCTGTAAAACTGGAGTTCGATTTCCTCTGCTGTCTGTAAAGAGTTTGTACCTGCTCCCTGTGACCACATGGATTTCCTCCTGGTGCTCGCGTTCCTTTCCACATTCCAAGGACACTGGGTTAGGTTTACTGAGTTGTTTGGCACGAGATGCATGGTGACACTTGCAGGCTGCCCAGAACAATCTCACTGATTTAATTTGATGTAAACAGTGCATAGCGCTGTTTGTTTCGATATGCATGTGATAAATAAAGCTGATCTATAATCTTTAATCAAGGCCATTCAAATTCATTACTGCAAGGTCTTACAATCTGTTTGACCAACACTCAATAGATCAGAATATTTTATCAATCTTCCACTATCTTCTACACTCCCACCACACCACCCCCCACCCTGCCCCCGGCCAACCTATTGGAAAGACGGGGTCCTTTAATGTCTTATCTTGAATTCAGGACCCTGGATAGCTCCAGAGGAGCCAGAGAAGATGCAAAGATTATGTTTCTTTGTGTGGGTGATCTCAAACACAGAACATTACAGCACAAGAACAGGCACTTTGGCCATGATGTCAGTGCTAACCATGACACCAATTTAAAATTAACATTAACCAATGCATAATTGATGTGTTCGTGTGTTTGCCTAACGCCTCTTAAACTTCCTACTTTCTCTACCTCCTCAGGCAATGCTTTCCAAGCACCCTGTATAACAAAAAAACTCTCTCACCTTAAAGTTATGCCTCTAGTATTTGACATATTCACCCTTGGTAATTGATCAGCTAAGCCACTTAGCTTGATCGCATAGTATACAGTACTATGGAAAAGTCTAAGGCAACCTAGCTCTATGTAACCCTCACTTCAGCTCACAGCTTAATATAGGAGATGATAGCCCCCGGCCCAGCCAAACTTAAGAAATCTTGTTTGGGTGGATGCTGTGCAATGTGTCCCGTTACAAATCAGTACCATGAAATAATGAACAGTACACAATATGCAATTAAACAATTGAGCTTTATAATTCTTAATCTGACTATATGGTTAGTCAAAAATGGCTTTAATGTAATTCACAAATGTTGGGAAAACTCAGCAGGTCAAGCTGCACCTATAGAGGAGGATACTTGACATTTTGGGCTAAAAGCCTTCATTCAGGACTGGCAAGGAACAAGAAGCCAGAATAAGGAATGAGGGGAGGGAAAGGAGTACAAGGTGGCAGCTGATGGGTGGAAATGTTAGAATAGAAGAATAAGGAATCTGATAGAAGAGAAGAGTAGACCATTTGGGAGAATGGGAGGAAAGGTCAAAGAATTATGAATAGAAAGATGGAAGGAATGCAAAAGAGATAGTAAGGGAGGATGAAGGAAAGATACAGAGGAAGAAAGTAAAGCAAAAAAAAAAGAATCAAAGCAAAATTTAGAGAAAAAGTTAAATCAGAAAGGATGAAATGATGCAAGAAGAGGAGAAAGAAAATTTCTGACGAGTGGAGAGATAGGAGTAGAGAAGTGATTGAAGCAGGATAGAAGGAAGAGGGGTAGACTGAAAAGGAATCTGAGAGAGAAGAATAGACCATTGGAGAAAGTGAAGAAAGAGGGGCATTTGGAGGAAGGTGATGGGCAGATGAAGAGATGTTTTAATGTAGGATTCGTGCAAATGGGTCAACACAGACTCAGTTGTCTAACAGGCCAATTTCCATTTTCTAAAAGTAAATTCAATTATTTCTTTATTTAATTAGCACAGTAACAGGTCCTTCCAGACCAATGAGCTGGCCCTGTCCAATTACACTCCTGTGACCAATTAACCCACTAATCAGTAAGTCTTTGGAATGTGGGATGACACTGGAGCACACACAGTGAGAACATATAAACTCCGGACAGACTGCAATGGGAATTGGACCCATGTTGCTCGCTACACTACTGTTCTTGTTAAGTAAGGGGTGAAAATTATCCAGGGTTGGCTTATGGTGGTGGTGGTGGTGGGGGAGGGGTGGAGGTGGGCATAAATGGATATAGAGAATTGAAGTAGTGATGAAATCTTCCTTGATCTTAATGCATTGGATGAGGTTTGAGAGGCACTTCATTCATCTACAGCTCCAACAAATAATTCAATTCTAAATGGAGAAATCTGCTTTGATATTTCCTCCCCCCAGCTAGCAGCCTCGGGTGGCCCTGGCCTGGGTGCAGTTGTCCAGAAGATATTTAAGTCGTTCACCTATAGGTCCATATGTCTCCCTGACAACTTGCAGGACCGTGGAGTCCATGGACTGAAGGAATACTTCTATCGGGATGATGGACTCCAAATCTGGGGTGCAATCAACAAGTAAGTTCCTTTGGAAGTCAGGGACAACTGGATTACATGTTGTTTGTCAGTCTTTGTGTATAGAGTTTCATTTTGATTTTGGACTGCATTATATTGTATTTAGTTGTTCTACTGTGAATCCCCTCAAGAAAATGAATATCAGGGTAGAATATGGTGACATATATGTACTTTGATTAAACAATTTACTTTCAACATTAAACTTTGAACAAGAGACAATAGATGCTTGGAGCTAGAGTCATGGACAAAGCACTGGGGAAACTTAACGGATCAGGCAGCATCTGTAAAGGGAATTGGACAGTCAATGTTTCAGGAATCAGGTGCAGAGGGTTTCCATGTTGGGAAGAAGCCAACACACTGGCAGCCACTCTAAATAAGAGGGAGCAGGATCTCTTCTTCAGAGGAGGGTCTAAAACATCGCACTGTTGATGTCCCTCCAGAGATGCTGCTGACCTGCTGAATTCCTTCAGAAGCTCATTATTGGCTCATAGTTGCTAAAGTTTGGCATAAGGAGATGAGAGAACTTGTCACAGCAGGAAAAGTGGCCATTATGCCCATCAATTCTCTGCTGGTACAACAAATCCATCAGACCCACATGCCTGTTCTTTCACAACAGTGTGGCAAATTATTTCTTAAAGTGCCTCTTTAATTCCCCCTTAGAAAATGTCAACTGCCTCTTGTTTCTACTACCTGGGTCATTGTCCACTCTCTGCAGCTTTTCTACATATTTCCTCACAAGCCTTTTGTTCCCTTCCACCCAGAATTCTATACTCCATGAAAAAACTGTGGACTTGTGGACACAGCTCGATTCATGTGAGAGAAAAAAAAATGTTCTCTCTTCTACACTTGTAGCGGTTTTGGTAAGTCAGCCAGCATAATCAAAGACTCCACCCACCATGAACATTCTCTCTTCCAGCCTCCACCACACACTCCCCCCCCCCCATTGGGCAGAAAGCACAAAAGCCTGAAAGCATGCACCACGTGATTCAACAACAACTTCTGTCCTGATGTTATAAGATTATTGAACATATCCCAGTATAATAAGATAGATCCTTGCCCTCACAATCTACCTCGTTATGACCCTTGCATCATGTTGTCTGTCTGCACTGTGCTTCCTCTGCAAGTGTAACACTCTATTCTGCATCCTGTTATTGCTTTTCCCTTGCACTACCTCAATGTACTGATGTAATGAAATTAGACTACATGCAAAGCATAAGTTTTTCACTGCCCTCAGTATGAACCTAATTATCAATTCACAAATTTACCAGTTACCTGTGCTCCCCTGCACATATCTGGCTTAAATGTCACTCCTCTGGTGAACAGTAATGTTGGAAAGAGTGTCACAGTGTTTGGACCCATGGATGATGGAGGAACAGCAATGTATTTCCAGGTTGAGACAGAGACCAGAGAAGGGCTTAGACAGAGGGGTTTCTCAGAGAAGGGTCTTGCAGACAGGCAAGATGGAGGGGGCTGCTTAATCATGTTTCTGTTCCACAGGTACGTGAAGAACATCATGGGGCTGTACTACAAGAGTGACTGCGACGTACTTGAAGACGTGGAGTTGCAGGCTTGGCTGAAGGATGTGGTCCAAGAGGGATTTGCAGAGCTTCCTGAATTTGGTGAGTGGAAGTTCTGGTTTTGAGGTATAGTTGGGTGGGACAGCAATCAGATGAGAAAAGAGCAGCTCCAGGTGATGCCCCATTGTCAACTTCTCCAAAAAAATGGATCTTGTCCTGAACCACTGTATCCTCCTGTTTGGAACCTGGATCCAAGAGATGAAGTGACCACTAGGGTTTTACCAATCTTGAGATAAGGATGCTGTCAGCAATGCCCATTGTTCATTGCCCTCTGAGTGCGGGGGGGGGGGTGGGGAGGTTAGGACTCAGCCGTCGTACTGGGTCTGGAGTCATGTGGAAGGTAGAGGAGGATGAGTGGCAGGTCTCTGTTCCTGGGGTTTTCATTGTAACTTCAGGGTCAGCGTGTTAAAGTAGGTTTATTTAAGGCCATAAATTTTCCAGTTACCAGACTGTGGGACACATCCCAGCTGCTCAGACACTTGGCTCATGACTTTTCTCTTCTTTCTCCCTGATGCCTGTTTGATGATCCAAATGTAGCCAAAATACTGAGGGCAGCTCCATGGTGCAGGTGATAAAGTTACTGCTTCCCTGTCTCAGCAACCCTAGGTTCAGACCTGACCTTGAGTAATGACAATGTGTAGAGTTTTCCTGTTTTGTGACCGAGTGGATTTCCCTTGGGTGTCTATGCGTCATGGAGCATTGAAACAGGCCTTTTGATCCATTGAGTCCATGCTAACCAACATGCACCCTTTGCAAGGATTCAAAGATTCAAAGTACATTTGTTGTCAATGTATGTATGCAGTATAAAACCTTGAGATTCATCTGACCACAGGCAGCCACAAAACAAAGAAACACCATGGAACCTGTTCAAAAATAAAACATCAAACACCCAATATGAACAACAAAAAAGCCAAATTATGCAAATAGCAAAAAGTGAGGGAATAGCAGACAGAATATTAAGCATCAAATCGCAGAATCCTTAAACAGTCTAGAAATGTTCAGTTCAGTTTAGCATTGTGCCATTCATTGACTCCGATCGCAGAGCCAGTCCATCCCAGTCAAAATCACACAGAATAAGAATGAAAAGGAGTAACCAGAAACCCATATAATATGAACTGCAGAGTCCTCTAAAAACAAGTCTAATTCACAAATCGCAAAGATCAAACTTGCCCAAGACCCAAGACTTCGTCCCACAATTTCTGCTGACAGTCAAGCACACTTTTACACTTATCTCAATTTATTTTCCCCAGATTCCACCCTTCACCCACATACTAGTTTAGAAAATTAACCTACTGACCTGCAATTTGTTGGGATGTGGGAGGAAACAGGAACTCGTAGGGGGAAGCCCACATGGTGACAGAGAGAGCTCCACATACAGACGTAAGCAGAGGTTGGGATCAAACCTGCTTCTCTGGAGCTGGAAGGTGGCCGCTTTACTAGCTGCAGCACTGAAGGTGTCCTGTTTTCAGCCCATGTCCCATGCATTAGAGGGCTGGTAGACCAATTGGACACTGAAAATTACTGTGCTGGGTCTGGAGTCATATGCAAGTGCTTTGATGAGGGGTAGAATCTGCAGGAAGCTGATGGGAAAATGAGAAGATTAAAATGGAAATCACAAAGGATTGTCAGTATTGGTAAACACACGAGATGTTGAAAATCCAGAGAAATACACACACAAGGCTGGAGGATCTCAGCAGGTCAAGCAGCATCTATACAGAGGAATAAACAGACAAAATTTAGGGTCGTGGATGGTCTCAACCTGAAATGTCAACTGTTAATTCCTTTGCATAGACACTTGTTAGTATTGATGTTGGTTTACCATTGTCACATGTACCAAATTAGAGTGAAAAGTTTTCATGTATAATGTTCATTCAGATCAAAGCAATATACAATGCATTGAAATAGAACAATGCACCTCCAAGAGGACCTCAACTTTGTCATGGTTTGGAGGCTTGCATGCCTCAATGACCCGGAGAGCTACGTTGGCTGGATTCAGGGCTTTATGATTTGGCTCTTGGTAGGGTCACCCATGCCAAACAGGTCAAAGAGTAGAAGAAAGATGGAGTGGTCCACCAGTCCTCCAGGTTCAGGGGTTCGGCTCAGGGCTAACAACTTTGTCAGGTAAAACAAAATAGTTACAGAAACAGCAATGAAGATTCCTTCTACGTCTGTGCATGATGTCTGAGTCTCCACCTGAGACTTGCATGATTGACTATAGTGAAAACCAAGTGACTGATATGAAGGAAGCCCTGAACACTACCTGAGATGGAGGACCTTCATTGCTGCCCAAAACAGCACTGGTGTAATGGGTAGCATTATGTGTAATAACAATGCAGAATAAAGTATAAAGGGTACAGAGAGTGCACTGCAGTTAAGCAATAAAGTGCAGGATCAAAACTATAAGACCATAAAATATTGGACCAGATTTAGGAAATTCTGCCCATCAAGTCTGCTCCCCCATTTCATCATGGCTGATCCATCTCCCTCTCAACCCCATTCTTATGCCTTCTCCCTATAACCTTTCACACCCTGACTTATCAAGAATCTATCAACCTCCACTTTAAATACACTCAATGACCAGATCTCCACAGCCAGCTGTGGCAATGAATTCCATAGATTCACCACCCTCTGGGTAAAGAAATTCCTTCTAATCTCCATTCTAAATGGACATCCCTCTATTCTGAAGTTGTACCCTCTGGTCCAAGACTCCCCCACTATAAACATTCTCTTCACATCCACTCTAGGCCTTTCAACATTCGATTGTTTTCAATGAGACCCCCCTTCAGTGTTCTAAATTCCAAGAAGACACCCAAACCCAACCAACACTTCATATATGATGAGCATTTCAATCCTGAAATCATTTTCATGAACCCCCTTCAATCCCTCTCCAATGTCAGCATATCCTTAGATAAAGGGCCCAAAACTGCTCACACTACTCCAAGTGAGGCCTCTCTAATGCCTTATAAAGCCTCAGCATTACATCCTCATTTTTGTATTCTGGTTGTCAAAATGATGCCAGCATTCCTCACCACTGACTTACATGCAAGTTAGCCTTTAGGAAATCCTGCATGACCCTGCATGAAGATTCCCAAGTTCCTTTGCACCTTGGTTATCTTTTAACTTGCTCCCCGTTTAGAATATAGTCTACTCATTTATTCTTTCTACCAAAGTGCATGACAATACGCTTCCCGACACTATATTCCATTTCAGAAACAAAATCAGAATCAGGTTTATTATCACCGGCATTTGATGTGTAATTTGTTAACTTAGCAGCAGTTCAATGCGATGCATAATCTAGCAAAGAGAGAGAAAAAAATAATAAATAAAATAAAACATTACAATAGGTAAACAAGTAAATCAATTGCATATATTGAATAGATTTTAAAGAATGTGCAAAAACAAATACTGTATATTAAAAAAAAGTGAGGTAGTCAAAAGCTTCAATGTCCATTTAGGAATCAGATGGCAGAGGGGAAGTAGCTGTTCCTGAATCGCTGAGCATGTGCCTTCAGGCTCCTGTACCACCTATCTGATGGTAACAGTGAGAAAAGTGCATGTCCTGGGTGCTGGAGGCCCTTAATAATGGACGCTGCCTTTCTGAGACACCGTTCCTTAAAGATGTCCTGGGTACTTTGTAGGCTAGTCCCCAAGATGGAGCTGACTAGATTTACAACCTTCTGCAGCTTCTTTCAGTCCTGTGCGGTAGCCCCTCCATACCAGACAGTGATGCAGCCTGTCAGAATGCTCTCCACGGTACAACTATTGAAGTTTTTCAGTGTATTTGTTGACGTGCCAAATCTTTTCAAACTCCTAATAAAGTATAGTCGCCATCTTGCCTTCTTTATAACTACATCAATATGTTGGGACCAGGTTTGATCCTCAGAGAACTTGACACCAAGGAACTAGAAGCGGCGCACTCTCTCCAATTCTGATCTCTCTATGAGGATTGGTATGTGCTCCTTCGTCTTACCCTTCCTGAAGTCCACAATCAGTTATTTCATCTTACTGTCATTGAGTGCTAGGTTGTTGCTGCGGCACCATTCCACTAGTTGACATATCTCACTCCTGTACGCCCTCTCGTCACCACCTGAGATTCTACCAACACTTCACTTCACTGTCACTTCCTTGACCATTCTCCTAATTGAAGTCTTTATGCAGCCTCCCTTCTTCCTCAACACTACCAGTCCCTCTACCTATCTTTGTATCCTCAGCAAACTTGGCCATAAAACCAGCAATTCTGTCATCCAAATCATTAACATATAACATAAAAAGAAGTGGTTCCCAACACCAACACCTGTGGAACACCAGTAGTCACTGACAGCCAATCAGAAAATGCTCCTTTTATTCCCAATCTTTGCCTCCTGCCAATCAGCCAATGCTATGTCCATGCTAGTACCTTTCTTGTAATACCATGGTTCTCTTATCTTGCTAAGCAGCCTCCTGTGTGGGACCTTTTCAAAGGCCTTTTGAAAATCCAAGTACACAACATCCACTGATTCTCCTTTGTCTATCCTGCTTGTCATTTTCTCAAATATTCAAACAGATTTGTCAAGAAAGATTTCCCCTTAAGGAAACCATGCCAACTTTGGCCTACTTTATCATGTGCCTTCAAGTATCCCTGAACATCATCCTTAACAATTGACACCATCTTCCCAAGCACCGAGATGGGGCTAACTGGCCTAGAATTTCCTTCCTCCTGCCTCCCTCCCTTCTTGAAAGGTGAAGTGACATTTGCAATATCCCAATCCCCCAGAAATACTCCCAAATCTAGTGATTCATGAAAGATCATTACCTCTTTCAGATTTCACATGCATCTAGTCCTTCAGAACTTTCAGCTTCGCCAGCACTTTCTTCCTAGTAATTGCAACTGCACTCACTGTGCCCCCTAACACTCTTGAATATCCGTATACCGTTAGTGTCTTCCATAGTGAAGACTAATGCAAAATATTTATTCAGTTCATCTGCCATTTCCTTGTCCCCATTTGCTACTTCTCGTGTGTCATTTTCCAGCAGTCTAATATCTACTCTCACCTCTTTTGGTATCACCTTTAATATTTTTGGCTAGCTTACCTTAATATTTCATCCTTTTGCCCCCCATGGATTTTTTGTTGATCTTTAAAAGCTTCTCAATTATCTAACTTCCCAGTACATTTTGCTCTATTATATGCCCTCTCTTTTGCTTTTATGTTGGCATTGTCTTCCCTTGTCAGACATGGTGCATTATCCTGCCTTTAGAATTCCTCCTGTTTGGGATGAATATCCTGTGCCTTCCGAATTGCTCCCAGAAACTCCAGCTGTTGCTATTGTGTCATCATCCCTGCTAGTTTCCCCTTCCAATCAACTTTGTAATTCCCTTTACTCCATTGAAATACTGATGCATCTGACTTTAGCTTCTCCTTCTCAAATTGCATGGAGAATATCATATTATGATCATTATTTCCTAAGGATTCCTTTACCTTAAGATCCCTAATCAAATCTGGTCAATTACATAGCAGCCAATCTAGAATAGCTAATCCCCTAGTAGGCTCAACCAGCAGCTGCTCTAAAAAAAATCTCATTGGCATTCTATAAATTCTCTCTCTATTGGGATCCAAAACCTAAATTTCCCATCTACCTGCAAATTGAAATTGCCCATTACTCTCGTAAGATTGCCCTTTCTAGGTGTAGCTCACATCCTGGCTCCTGTTTGGAGGACTGTACGTAACTCCCATCAGGTTATTTTTGCCCTTGCAGTTCCTCAACTCTAGCCACAATTATTCTACATCTTCAAATTCTAAGTTACCTCTTCCTAAGGATTTGATTTATTTTATTACCAACAGAGCCATGTCACCCCTCTCCGCCTACCTGTCTGCCCTTTCAATACAATATAAATCCATGGATGTTAAGCTCCCAACTATAATCTTCTTTCAGCCATGACTCAGTGATGTCTGAAATGTCAACCTGCCAATCCCTAATTGTGCTACAAGATCATCCCCTTTATTTTGCATACTGTGTGTATCCAAATGTAACACCTACAGTCCTGTATCTATCACACTTCTCAATATCCCCCCCCCCCGTTGCCCTAAATCTCATTCCACTGACTGAAATTTTGCTCTATCATCTGCCTATCCTTCTTGATAGTCTCACTACACACTGCATCTGCCTGTATACCAAATGCCCCATCTTCAAACGTATCACCCAGTTTCCCATCCCCATGCCAAATCAGTTTAATCCCTCCCCAACAGTTCTGGAAAATCGGCCTGCAAGGATATTGGTCTCCGTCAAGTTCAGGTGTAACCCGTCCCTTTTGTTCACATCATAACTCCCCCAGAGGAGATCCCAATGGTCCAGAAATCTGAAACCTGCTGTTGCAACAGTTTCTTAGCCATGCATTCCTCTGTCAAGTCATCATATTCTTACTCTCACTGGTGCTTGGCGCAGGCAGCAATCCAGAGAATACTGTCCTAAAGGTCCTGCTTTTCAGCTTTCTACCTGGGTCCTTAACTTCTCCCTTCTGGGACTCCTCTCTTTTGTTACCTGTGTCATTGGTGCCAATTTATACCAAGACTTCTGGCTGCTCTCCCTCCCTCTTCAGAATGCTCTGGACCCAGTCCAAGGTATCTCTGACCCTGGTACCTGTAAAGCAGAATATCACCGGGTGTCTCTATTGTATCCACAGTATCTCATGTCTACTCCTCTGACTATGGAATCCTCCTCTCCCCCTTCCCTTCTGAGCCACAGCACCAGATTCAATGCCAGAGACCTGATGGCTGCAGCTCCTCCTGGTAGCAAACCCCCCTCCACCAATAGGATCCAAAGTGGTATATTTATTATTGAGGGGAACAGCCACAGGGGTAATCTGCACCCTCTCCCCATTTCCTTACCCTGTTATGGCAGCCACCCAGCTTCCTGCCTCTTGCAACTTAGGGGTGACCACCACTCTATCTCCTATCTATCACTTCTGCAGTTTCTCATGAGCCAAACGTCATCGAGCTACATTATCGTTTTCTTACTTAATTCTCTGAGGAGCTGCAGCTTGGTACATCTGGTGCAGATGTGGTTATCCGGGAGGCTCAAGGTCTCTCAGAATCCCTATATTTCATACAAAGAACACAACAGAGCCCCTGAACCCATCCTCACTGGCAGTATTTCCGATGTCTGCTATGTCTGATCAAACTACGAAGCCAAACAGATGTTCATACAGTGACTCTCCACGGCATTTTGTTCATGACCAGCACCTAACCCTGTCCATATTGGCTTCAGGCATCCCGACAAGCTTTCTGACCAGGGAGGAGCTGTTCAAATTCTTCACGATGGTGATCTTCATCTGCTCCGCCCAGCACGCTGCAGTGAACAACGGTCAGGTAAGGGCTCCATCTCATCTTGCAATTTCCTTCAACCTCTCCGCACTGCAAGGGTCCAGGCCATCACCTGTTCCAGGTTGACCTTCGTGTGAGGGTGTAGATACTGAGCAATATTCAGGACGAGGGGCAAGATCTGGGAATCATAACGGATCAATTACAAGAAGGTGGCAAGTCCACAAGCATTCAATTCATCCTGCAGTAAATTGATTGGGCTTTCAAGTGCATGGGTCTTTCATCTCTGTGGGCCCAGTTCATAGATTGCACACTGTCAGTTGCACGTCACTAACATTTCATCATGCTACTCCACTGTTGCTCTCGCACCTTGTACACATTGCAGGGAAGACTGTTGACAGACAAGTCAATCAGAGCTGAGGGTTCGAGCCTGCTATCCGGTGTCCTGGGGTGGGTGGGATTCCTACCTCAGTAGAAGCCTTTGGAGTGTCAATGAGAGGTGCTTCTCATCCTTAGACGAACACCAAGAGGTACTAATTTAAAGTAATGGATAAACACAAGAGGTTTAGGGCTGGAACATGGAGATTATCAGCCATTTTTTTGCCCTCTCTCCCTCCTGGTTTCATCCACATGTCATCCACACATTTCACCCACTGCATCCCCTCCCCATCTGGTTCCAACTGCCCTACATGTTATACCTACATCAAAGGTACCCATGATCACATTCCTTACCTTGCTCTGGTAAAATTTGTTTTCCCATTTATCACATCCACTCAACTTCCATCTCCCCCATTACTCTCCCTTCACTTGATTCCATCTGTCCCTTGACTCCATCTCATCCACTTGTCCCTGATCCCTAATTCCATTCCTCCCTCTTATTCAGCTGTTCATCATTCTTCACCCCTCCTTGGTCCACCAATCACCTGCTGCCTCTTGATTCCTCCTCCCCCGTCCTCCGCCTTCTGATTGGTGATTTCCAAGTCCTGTTGAACACTATCTGCAAAACAGCACATTTCTTTATCACCCTCTAACTACACCACTAACAATTTCTACTTACTTTACTTACCCTATCACATATATCCCCTTTGCCCTATACATTCCTGCCCACATCCATAGGTCAGCACAGTAGCGCAGCAGTTAACATAACGCTATTAAGCACCAGCGACCTGGGTTCAATTCCGCCACTGTCTGTACGTTCTCACTGTGACCACTTGGGTTTCCTCCGGGTGCTCCGGTTTCTTCCCACATTGCAAAGGTGTTCAGGGTTAGGGCTGGGGCTGGCAAACTGTGCACATCCTATGTTGGCACTGGAAGCTTGATGACACTTGAGGGCTGCCTGCGGCCCATCCTTGGACTGTGTTGGTCACTGTAGCAAATGATGCCCTTTTGCTGCATTTGTCGATGTTTTGATATACATGTGACAAGTAAAGCTGAACTTACCTTAAAAATCTAACCCATCCCTGCCCACATCTCTCCAAATTCAAACCAATCAAAGCAAAAATCACCAGAAGCACTCCGGAGCATCTGCAGGAGGAGGAATGTTGCTAATTAGTTCTACGACCTTTGATTAGAACCTGAATACATCAACTGTGTTTCTCTCTCCACAGATGCTACCTGACCTGACGAGTGTTTCCAGCAGGTTTTTTATTTTGACTCAGGTTTCCAGCATCTGTAGTTTTCATGCTATTCCACCATTACAATCTGACCCTTGAATTTTGAATTTGCCCCGACAGTACGATTGGAGTTGCTGGGTGCCAAACTTGCCTTGCACCATGAGGAAGCCTCCACCCACCTCCAAGGAGGACCACTCAATCGAGCAGCTCATGGACACGCTACCTGATATGAGTCAGTCCGCTATGCAGATGGCATTCATGTGGCAACTGGGTCGGTCTTTACCCAACAAGGTGGGCAGTGCAGCGATGTGTGCGCATGTCTGTATGTGTATACATATAACAATTACGGTACGTAAACAGGCCATCTCAGCCCTTCTAGTCCATGCTGAACTCTTACTCTCACCTAGTCCCACTGACCTGCACTCAGCCCATAACCCTCCATTCCTTTCCTGTCCATATACCTATCCAGTTTTACTTTAAGTGACAATACCAAACCTGCCTCTACCACTTCTGCTGGAAGCTCGTTCCACACAACTGCCACTCTGAGTAAAGAAATTCCCCCTCGTGTTACCCTTAAGTTTTTTCCTCTAACTCTCAACTCATGTCCTCTTGTTTGAATCTTACCTACTCTCAATGGAAAAAGCCTATCCACATCAACTCAATCTATTCCCCTCATTATTTTAAATACCTCTATCAAGTCCCCCCTCAACCTTCTACGCTCCAAAGAATAAAGACCTAACTTGTTCAACCTTTCCCTATAACTTAGGTGCTGATACCCAGGTAACATTCTAGTAAATCTTCTCTGCGCTCTCTCTATTTTGTTGACATCTTTCGGTGACCAGAACTGTACACAATACTCCAATGCCTTAACATTACATCCCAACTCCTATACTCAATGCTCTGATTTATAAAGGCCAACATACCAAAAGCTTTCTTCACCACCCTATCCACATGAGATTCCACCTTCAGGGAACTATGCACAATTATTCCTAGATCACTCTGTTCTACTGCATTCTTCAATGCCCTACCATTTACCACATATGCATTCCTACCAAAATGTAGCTCCTCACATTTATCAGCATTAAACTCCATATGCCATCGTTCTGCCCACTCTTCTAACTGGCCTAAATCTCTGCAAACTTTGAAAACCTACTTCATTAACCACAATGCTGCCTACCTTGGTATCATCTGCATACTTACTATATACATGGTCCCCTATCTCCTCTCTCTTGTCCCCTATCTCTCTCTCGCCTCACTTCCTTACTATAGGTGTATATGTTTGCGTACATGTCTGAATACATGCACGTGTCTGTCACTGTGTCTATCTGTAAATGTGTATCCACGTGTATGTTTATATATGAATGTGTGTGTCTCCCTCTACATGTGTATGCGTGTGAATGTCTGTCACACAATGTGTGTATCTGCTACCCATGAGTGTGCATGTGTGTATCTCCATGTATTTACATGTGTTGATGAATACTCTGTACATTTGTATGTGTCTGCCTATGTGTGCTGTGTATGTATATGTGTAAGGTGTGTACTTGTGTGTATGTATGTGCGCATGTCTACATTTCCTGCAGCATGTGTAAACAATATGGACTTCGGGTACACACCTGTTGTACGAACACATGGATTATGTTCTAGGGCTGTGAGGCTTTATTGGGAGAGCAGAGGAAAAGTGGAAGATGGTTGGGCTACCCTCAATCACTCATCCCAATCATCTGCTTCCTTCTTGACATGTTGGCCAACAAATTGGGAATGGTACATCAATGTGATCACTACCCCCTTCCTGCAGTCTCTCCACCCCTCCCATTGCTACCCTTCCCATCCATCTCCCTCCCCCTCCATTCATCCTTTTCTATCTCACCCTTCCCCTCTCCTTAACTTTCTCTCCTCCTTCCTCCCACCACTCCCATCACCCTTCCTGCTACCCACACGTCTCCTTCTCAACCTCTCCCCTTTCCCCTCTTCCCACTTTCCTCTCCCTCTCTCCTTCCCTATCCCCTCTCTCTTGTCTCCTATCACTCTCTCACCTCATCTTCTCCTCTCCTCTTTTCCTCTCCATGCTCTCTCTCTTCCCCTCTCCTTTCTCTCTCCTCTCTCCCCTTCCTTTTCTTCCTTTCCCTTCTCTTTTCTCTCCCCCCTTGTCTCCCATTCTGTGGCCCCTCCCCTCTATCTAGCTTCTCTCCTTCACTCACTCTCCCTCTTCCACCCTCCCCCTCATTCTTCCCTCCCCTTGCACTCCTCATTATCACCTACCCTCTCACTTCTCACTCCCGTTTCCTCCCTCCCCGTCCTCTACTATGAACACACACCTTTCCTCCAATGTTCAGAAGCTTTGATAAACATGACACTGCATTCAAAGAAGATGTGAAATGGTTGGCTCAAGCATTTTGTATTGATGGCCACTTTCAATCTGATGCTGCTGCAATAAATGAAGACATGCCTCACCTTCCAACAAACTATGTTTCTCAATTTCCATGCATGTTATGACTTGGGACATAACAGATGTCATACAAGATGATGTAAAACCAAGTTGACAATGTGTCAAAGCAGAACGCCTAGCTGATGGAGCTCTGCTGTTCTGTATAAACTACATCCTTTCCATGCATTAAAACAGAGGCTGATTTAGCTACATTAAGGTAATGGCAGGGGGGCATGCCGAGAACCACACCAGGCATACCTAATTATGAGGCGTCGCCCTGGTGAAGCCACAATACAGGACTACTTGCAAACCAAACACCATAAGCAGCAAGTAATAGACAGAGCTAAGTAGTCCCACAACCAATGGATCAGGTCTAAGCTCTCTAGCCCTGCCACAACAATGGTGAACAACTCGCTGGAGGAGGTGGCTCCACAAATATCCCCATCCTCAATGATAAAGGAGCCTAGAACATGTGTGCAAAAGATAAGGCTGAGACACTTGCAACAATCTGCAGTCAGAGGTGCTGAATAGGTGATCCAGCTCGTCCTCAACCACAAGTCCGCAGCATCCCAAATGTTAGTATGCAACCAATCTGATTCACTTCGCGTGATATCAAGAAACACCTGAAAGCACAGGATACTACGAAGGCTACTGTCCCAGACAAAATCCCACCAAGTCCTGAACACTTGTACTCCAGATCTTGCTGTGCCACTAGCCTTGCTGTTCCAGTACAGCTACAACATCAGCATCTACCCAGCAATGTAGAAAATTGCACAGGTATGTCCTGTTTCTTGTGTACAAGGCAAGTCCAACCCAGCCAATTACTGCCCTATCAGCCTACTCTCAATCATCACAAAGTAATGGAAGGGGTCATCAACAGTGTTATCATGCAGCACCTACTCAGCAATAACTGCTTATGGATGCCCAATTTGGGTTCCGTCAAGGCCACTCAGCTCCTGACCTCATCACCTCCTTGGTCCAAACATGGACCAAGGAGCTAAATACCAGACCCTCAACATCAAGGCAGCATTTGACTGAGTATGGCATCAAGGTGCCCTAGTTAAAATAGAGTCAATGGGAATGGGGGGAAACCCTCCCCGGTTGGAATCATACCTGACAAAGAAAGATGGTTGTGATGGTTGGAGGTCAATCATCTCATCCTCAGGATATCACTGCAAGAGCTCCTCAAGGAAATGTTCTAGGACCAACCATCTTCAGTTGCTTTATCAATGACCTTCCATTCATCATTAGGTCAGAAGTGAGGATGTTCACAGATGACTATACAGTGTTCTGCACCCCATTCTTGAAGCAGCTCACACCCAAATGCAGCAGGACCTGGTCAATATCCAGACTTGGGCTGACAAGTGGCAAGTAATATTCGAGCCATGTAAGTGCGAGGCAATGACCATCTCCAACAAGAGAGGCTCTAACCATCATCCCTTGACATTCACCATCACTGAATCCCTACTATCAACACTGACAGGAAACTGAACTGGTCTAGCCATATAGACACCGTGGCTACCAGAGCTGGTCAAAGGCTAGAAATCCTGTGGTGTGTAACTGACCTCCTGACTCTCCAAATCCTGTCCACCATATACAAGGCTCAGGTGAGGAGTGTAATGGAATACTTGCCAGTCACAAGATGAGTGCAACTCCAACACTCAAGAAGCTTGGCATCATGCAGTACAAAGCAAATGACTTGATTGGTACTCCTTCCACAAGCATTCAATCCCTCCACCGTCGATGAACAGTTTCAGCAGTGTGTACAATCTATAAGATGCAACACACCAATGTTCCTAAGGCCGCACCTTCCAGTCCCATGGCCATCTAGAAGAACAAGAACAGCAGATACCTGGGAACACCACCACTTGGAAAACCCCCCTCCAAGTCACTCACCATCCTGAGTTGGAAACATATTGCTGTTCCTTCATTGTCGCCAGGTCAAGATCATGGAATTCCCTCCCTAACAGCACTGTGGGTGAACCTACACCTCAGGGACTGCAGCGGTTCAAGAAGGCAGCTCATCACCACCTTCTCAAGGGCAACTAAGGATGGGCAATAAATGCTGGCTTAGCTGGTGACACCCACATCCCATAAGTGAATTTTTTTTTTAAAGGCAATGATTTATGAGGGACAGACATGCACTGGAAGAACAAGAGGAGCAGCTACAGAAAATGAAGGAACAGCTTAAGATGGAGGAAGAAATTGCCACGGATGTGGTTAAGAGCTTCAAGTGTGTTGAGTGCTCAAAGTGTTCAATGGTATGAATGCCTATATTGAAAATACACAGGGAAAAACTAAAACACAGAATGTTAATGCTGATTTATTCATTCCTCAAGTGCCTCAGAAACATGAACAAAACCCCAAGAGCTAGTTCATGGTGTTTACTGTCAATCTGCACTATTGAGGCACTCTGAACCTATGTCACATCCAACAGCTCATGGGGACATTCATTTACAGCATGGAAATGTTCTTATTTCAGATGATAGTATGTTTAATATTATGAGGAAGCAAGATGAAATAACAACCTTATTGGCACAATGACACCTTTAATCTTTGCCATAAAAGAGAGGTTCAAATTTTCGGCGATCCATTTCTGGATCATGCATTTGTGAAAGGCCTTTAAAAATGGTGTTAAAAACAAGACTGACAGTCATAGTAGCTGTCTCTATTTCCTTGAATTGTACACTAGGGTTCACCCTAAACAACTTGATAGAAGTTGACAACATGTTGACCCTAAGAGAGGATATGTCAAGGCTAAGGCTTTTCTACAGGAACATTTTGGTGTTGAATGGGAAACTGCTTCTGCCTATAAGGAAAAGGCCCTTTCATTTAGTATCCATAAAATCTGAAGACACGAAGGCTCTTAAGGTTACATTCTTTTTCTTGGAAGTTGTTGCAATGACCTGGAAGAAGTGCAATACATGCATGAGCTGTACATGTGTTGACCATTATAAAGAAATTGCCCTATAAGCTTAGGGGTATATGGTGAACCATGGTCTGTGAACCTCAAGAAAGATACAACCATAAGATTACTTTCATTGACATTGTTAATTTTCTGAAAACATGGCAACAGACCCAGTGTTTGGGAATAGAGATGATGCTTCATCACTGGCGATAAGCAAAGATGTGAACAAAAATAAATCACCATTTTGTTCTAGAGCTAAAGGAATCAGCTTTGCCACTACTGTGACCACTGTGGGAAGTAAAACTAAAACTGAGCATAGAACTAGAGGAAGGGAAATGGTCTCATCAGCTAAAAGGGTTTGTCTGTTCTCTGGGAGTGGGAACCTATTGGATTTGTACCCTCAGCTGGAGAAAAGGGCTCATAGTGAGAAGATAGTCTTCCTGAAGGAAAATTGTATCTCCTTTGGCTAAATGTGTACAGGACATCAGCAAAGATGGTAGGAAGCATCCTTCATGCAATATATTCAGTTTTAAGCATTCCAGCATACTTCATATCCACTCATTGGAAAGGAAAGCAGAACCAGAACAAGCTGTGAAAGAATCAGAGACAGCAGTGGACAGTGTTGCAGTGTCCAGTGGCCTTACAGGGCTGGTGATGATGACTGTAAAACTTCCCCTAGTTCCACTACAAGTGAAGTCTAAGAAGGGTAACAAGACAGTAGTTGCTTGCACTTTCTTGAATCAAGAGAGTACAGCAGTTTTCTGTAGAGTGCCATATGAACAAGTTCAATCACACAGGAAAAAGAACATGCACACCATAGGTCAAGGGATGGTCGTGAGTAGCTTCATTGTTTCAGAATTGGAAGTGGCCGGCCTAGATAGTGAAAATTATTGTGAACTACCTAACATCATAACTTTTCACACAGACCTGATCAGTCTCTCTCACGTTCCCCCATGATATGAGCCAGCTTGGTTAAAAATCCACTTAATTCCTTTCCAAAGAAGGGCATCACTGATCTGTGAATGGTTCCACTTGTCAATGGCTTTACTCAACTCACCCTCACCTCCACAACATTGGTCACATTTTTAGAGTGCATCTTGCTATAAAGCATTAGCAAAGGAAAACATATCTAATGAAAATGCCATTTCAATGTAAACAGCTCATATGGCTAAATTGGTAAATATGACTGGTAAATTTGTGGTTACTCGTGGCCTTCTCTTGATCTTTGCACTGTTCTTCTTCTGCTCCTCACCTCAGAAGGTGCAAATTCATCCACTCCTACATGTGTAAACTGAATTTCATCTGGAGGTACCCTGCCAGAGGTAGATCTGTCATCTGCTGGCATCCTGGAGCTGTGTGCAACGGTCAACAAACACCATACTTTAGGCAGGATTATTCTTGGAACTGCACTCATGCTGGGAATCCAGCACTTTTGTGCAACCTGGACAACATGTGGTTACAGGCACCATGTCCCACCTCTCGATGTACAAACGTACGTGCCTCCAAAGGATGTCTGAGATACGGAGATCCTTTGCCAGCATAACAGGATGTTTAGACTCTTCAGGCATGGCATCCACCAGCATCTTCATTGTCTTCTGTGCATTTCCTAATAGCAAAACTGGCACAGAATGGTGATGAATTTGCTCCAGAGAGATGTAACCCCATTCTAAAGTTCTCCATATCTTGGCTGAGGTCACCAACAAGCCACCAGAGAAACCTCAGCAAATCTGCATCTTCTGCTGGTACTTTAACCTGATGAAGCATTGGTTCAATATCTGTCATGATCACCACTGACTCTTTTCTGAATCTGGTCATAACACTAAGCAGTGAGCTAGTAAGACCTGATCCCTATAAGAGCCAAGCATTAAGAGATATTCCCTGAAAAATTGCTCCACAGCCAAGCACAACACAGAGTTCCCTTTTCCTGGAGCGGTAAACACCATGATGTAGAATATACCAGACTTCCCCATCACTGTGTTCCGGATCCTCTGCAGGTGTTCTCTCAGCATAACCTTTGGAGATGACGTCCTTCATGAAAGCCGTGTAGTCAGTGTGATATGACAAATACCTCATAAACCTTCTGTTTAGATTTAGAGCATGCTGTTCTGCAATCTTCCTATTATTTGCCATGTTAACCTTCTCCCTTCTCCAAGGTAAACTACTCATTTAGTGGCCATCCACCAGTTTTGCAGAATTTGCAACCACCTTCGTGAATTTGTGGTCTTGTCTTGACAAACCAGGTTGTTCATCCAGACTGCATTGAGGGAAGTTTGACTTAAACTGCTGCTGCCAAAGCTCATCCGTTCAAAACGGAGATCCTATTATCTAAGAGCTCTGGCTTCTTTTGATCCTGTGCAGTAGACCCAACCCCCACCCCATGCCAGATGATGATGCAGCCAGTTAGAATGTTCTCCGTGGTACATCCATAGAAATTTGTGAGTGTCTTGGTGATGTACCAAATCTCCTCAAACTCCTAATGAAATATAGCCACTATTGTGTTTTCTTTGTACCTGCGTCGATATATTGGACTCAGGACAGATCTCAGAGGTGTAGAAAGCCAGGAACTTGAAATTGCTCACTCTTTCCACTTCTGATCCCTCTATGAGGACTGGTGTGAGTTCCCTCATCTTCCTTTTTTGAAGTCTATGATCAGTTCTTTGTTGAGTGCAAAGTTGTTGCTGCAACACCACTCAACTAGATGATATATTGCTCCTGTACACCTTCTCATCACCATCTCAAATTCTGCCAGTGATAGTTGTATCATCAGTAAATTTATAGACGGCATTTGAGCCAACCCCAGCTGCACAATAATTTTCACCATCTAAGCCAGCCACTTCCATTCCCGAAATAATTTAGTTACTCGTGATCTTCTCTTGACCTGTGGTATGTAAGAGAAGGTGTGTCCTTTTTCCTATGACATTAAACTTGTTAATTAGACCCACAGTTTTCAAACTGTTGTACTCCCTTGACCTAATAAAGCACAAGTAACCATGGTTTTGTTATCCCTCTTGCCCTTAATGCCTTCCCAGCTTTCCATCCCCACCCTCCCCACCATCACTCTCACTTCCCTCCCATCCTATCCCCTCCCCTCCATTTCCCCCTTCCCTTCCCTCTCTCTCCTACCATCTCTCCTTCCCATCCATTCAGACCCATCCTGTGGCAGTGGGCACTTCCCACACACAATCTTTTTACCGAGGCGGTTGGGGGGGGGGGGGGTCAGCTCAGCTGATGGGAATCATCCGGAGATGGCAAGTGAGCGTCAGCAATCATCTGATCTCTACCCCTTCCTCCAGATCCCCCTGGGCTTTTTCGAGGAGAACTTCACCGAGCCTGATGCTAAGCAGATCATAGCAGAGTTCCAGCAGGATCTGAAGGAGATCGAGCAAAGGATTGAGGACCGAAACCAGCATCTTGAACTCAAGTACCAATATCTGCAGCCTACTAACATTGAGAACAGCATTAGTATTTGAGATCGACCCTCCCCGTGTCAACCACACACCACTGGGACCCTTCCCACATCCCAATCACTTAGAGACCCTCCCTACATCCCACCCACTCAGCACAGACTCTTCCCCTCCTCCCAATCACTCCCCACTGGGACCCTTCCCACATCACCCCCACTCACCATTGGACCTTCTAGTCCTGCTGGATAAGAGTACCCCTTACTTCCTGGGCTCTGTTTTTAGGGGGTGGGGTGTCACCTTTCACCCTCAGCCTATGACATCTGATTCTAGTCTACCTCAAGCTGAGGGGGAAACACTGTGTATATTTACCCTATCTATACCTCTCAGAATTTTGTATACTTCTGTAAGAACTCCCCACTCCAGGAATAAAGTTGTAAGCTAATCAACCTTTCCTTATATCTCAGGGATGTATTGACATGGTACCACAGTGGTTCGTGTAAAACTATTACAGTGCCACTGTCTGTAAGGAGCTCGTACTTTCACTCTGTAACCGAATATCCCCCATGTGCTTCAGTTTCCTCCACATTCCAAAGATGTACAGGTCAGTAGGTTAATTGGTCACAAGGGTGTACAAACGTTTGTAATTGGGCAGTGCAGGCTCTTTGAGCCAGAAGTATCGATTACACTCCTGTATCTTTAATAAAAACAACTACTCCTTCATCAATCATCTTCAAAAGACTACCTCCAAAAACTGCTTCAGGCTTGTAAAATATGACCATCCCTGCACAAAGCCATGCTGACTCTCCCTAATAAATCTATGTCATTCCAAATACGAGTAGACCCTAACACTTAGAACCTTCTCTAATCATATCCCGAACATTGATGTAAGACATAATTTTCTGTTTTGTCTCTAATACCTTTCTTAAAGAAAGGAGCAAGATTGGTTACTCTCCAGTCCTCTTGATCTCACCTGTGACTCTACCTTTGTGGTCATGGATTAAGGGTTAGTTAGCGATTATGCGGGCAGTGGGGTAATTAGCCCCCTTGTGATTTTTGATCTCGCCACTTGAGATTCAGTTTCACGTGACCCTGCCACTTTGATCTGGCCCACGCTTTCATTCACCAGGTCCAACACTTGCCTTTGTTGAATCTTGTTCCCCTTGATATAGGATATCCAGTTTGTGGGGGTTTAGCAAGGTTTAATAGGGGTGTGTTTAGGGTTTGTGGGGCCAAAGCCAGGGTTAATCGAGGAGTGCCTAGGGTTTGTGGGGGTGTGTGCCCCTTTTGGACTTTAGGGTTAGGTTTGTGTGTAGGGCTGGTGGATGTGAATATATATATATAGTTTGTGGGGTTTAGAAAGGGTTAATCAAGGTGTGCTTAGGGTTTGTGGGGCTGAAGCCAGGGTTGATCGGGAAGTGCCTAGGGTTTGTGGGGGTGTGTGCCCCTTTTGGACCTTAGGATTAGGTCTGAGTGTAGGGTTGGTGGATGTATATGTTTGATCCGGTTTGTGGGAGTCTAGTAGGGGTTAATCGGGGTGTGCTTAGGTTTTTGTGGGGCTGTGTGCCCCCTTTGGACTTTAGGGTTAGGTTTGTGTGCTGGGCTGGTGGATGTTTATGTTTGGCTGGGAGGGGTTAGTCTGCAGAGTTTGAAATATGAGCTGCTATGCTTAGGGTTTGTGGGGCTGAAGCCAGGGTTGATCGGGAAGTGCCTAGGGTTTGTGGGGGTGTGTGCCCCCTTTGAACCTTAGGATTAGGTCTGAGTGTAGGGCTGGTGGATGTATATGTTTGATCTGGTTTGTGGGAGTCTAGTAGGGGTTAATCGGGGTGTGCTTAGGTTTTTGTGGGGGTGTGTGCCCATTTTGGACTTTAGGGTTAGGTTTGTGTGTAGGGCTGGTGGATGTTTATGTTTGGTTGGGAGGGTTTAGGCTGCAGAGTTTGAGATATGAGCTGCTATGCCAGCTAGGCTTGTATGGGGAAGTCAGGTTTATCTGGTCCATGCCTTTCATTATCGTGTCCTGGGACACATCGTCAGTAATGTACTCTCGGATCGTCAGGTTTATCGGGCCTTTAATCATTACTGAAGTCCGGGCTAACCGGGATGTGCCTAAGGTTTGTGGGGGTGTGTGCCCCTTTTCGACTTTAGGGTAGGGCTGGTGGATGTTTATGTTTGGTTGGAAGGGTTTAGGCTGCAGAGTTTGAAATATGAGCTGCTATGCCAGCTAGGCTTGTATGGGGAAGTCAGGTTAATCTGGTCGATACCTTTCATTATCGTGTCCTGGGACACATCGTCAGTAATGCACTCTCAGATCGTCAGGTGTTTAGTACCTAATGGTTTCAACACAATTCTTTAACGTGAAATTTGACTCCAAACATTTTCTCCCTCTTTTTTGATCACACCCACTCATCCCCACTCACTACCTCAACCTGAAACTTAATGTTCATCTCTCTTAAAACGAGACCCTTACATAAGACTAATACGGAGAGGGGAGAGGAGATGAAGTAGGAATAGAAAGAGGGTGATCCTTCTCCAGATATTGAAGGATTTCTGGACTCTCCCCTTTCAAGTCTAGAAGGGGAAGACCATTTGGCCCTTCATACCTGCTGTCCCATTCACACCATTTCTTTCACCTCTGTACCACCTTCCCACACTGACTCTATAACTCTTGACACAAGAGATTCTGCAAATACCGGAAATCCAGAGCAACACTCGCATTGGAGGAAATCAGCAGGTCAGGCAGCATCCATGGAGAGGAATAAAAAAATCTATGTTTTGGGTGGAAACTTGGGCTCTGGCTCATTCCCCCTTCCTTTCCACTACTGATGAAGGGTCTTGGCCCAAAACCTTGACATTATTCCTCTTCGTAGATGCTGCCTGATCTGGTTGCCCATAACCCTTGTTTACCCTTAGGCTTAGGGTCATAGCATGAAACAGTCCATTCAGCCCATCAAAGCTGTGCTGACCACCAAACACCTATCTTTACACTAGTCCTGCACTAATTTTATTCTCACCACATCCTCATTGGCTACCTCCAGATCCTACCCCTCAACCATACAATTTGCAGGCCCATTAACCCACGCATCATCGGGATGTGGGATGAAACCTCCATGATGTGGGTGGGAACCAGAGCACCAGGGTGAAATCCACATGATCACAGGAAGAAAATACAAATTCCACACGCAGACAGTACCCGAGGTCAGGATCAAACTGCGATCCCTGAAGCTGTATGGCAGCTGCTCTGCAACTGCGCCACTGTGTCATATCAAATTTTTAAAGCTCGTTAAACTTCATCCTTCATTAAGCTTTTTGTCATTGATAAGATAATTGATTCCTTGCACTTACAGAATGAGTTGGGTAATGTGATCAGATCTCTCAAGGACCTTTTTATTAAGATTACTATAAATCTTTGAAACTTACCAATAATCCGTTATTGATTGAAGAATGCATATTACCATGATTATTTTAAAATTAATTTCCTTTCACTGCTGTTGATAGCCAATAAAACACAATTTTCCAACTGCTATGTCTGCATCTCAAGATGATCTAAAACTGTTCTGATACTACTGGAATTTCAAGGAATGATTGGTGATCTTAACAAGATCTTTAGAGGAGCAATGAGAGGGTAGATGGTGAGATGTTTCCACTAGCGGGTGAGTCTCAAATAGGAAGATGTAGGACAAGATGGTGAGCTTTTGGTACCTTGTGTTACATATGGTTTCAACACAAAACTTCAATGGAACATTAAAAGGACTTTAAAGAAACATGGAATTCCAAACCTGCTCTCCCTTTCCCTTGACCACACGCACTCGTCCCCAATGGATGTATCACCCGCACATAATAGTAATAAAGGAGCGGAGAGGTGATGGTGAAAGAACAGGAAATGACTGAAAACAAGAGAAAATCTGGAGATGTTGGAAATCAAAGCAATACACACAAAATGCTGGAGGAACTCAGCAAGCCAGGCTGTACTATGGGGGAAAATCATACAGTTGACACTTTGGGCCCTGAGCCTTCTCCCAAATATTGAAGAATTTCTTGTCTTCACATTTCAAAATGTGGAAGTAACAGGAAATCATCTGGCCCATTGTAACTGTTCTCTCATTCACGTCTGGTCTTTTACCACTAGCATTTGAATCAAAGGTGCAGAGGATGGTGATCCTCTGGAATTCTCTGTCCCAGAGGGAGCGAGAGGCTGGATCTCTGGGTATTTAAGAAGGAGACAACTTGTGATTCTTCTGAAAACAGCGTCGCTGTTGGCAAATTTGTGTATAGTAGTGGAGTTGTGCTTGGCCACACAGTATGTATAGAGATCAAAGCAGGTGTTTAAGACATGGACTCTGGGTGAGCCTGATTCCACATTGTAGTTACTCACTCTCAAGATTCATATATATAATCCTTGAGAGATATATAGATGCACAGATAGATATAGAATATATAGTAAAAATACTGTTTATATTGTGTGAATATATACAGTGTCTCTTAAAAAACATTCACCCCCCCCCCAAAGTCTGCATGTTTTATTGTTTTACAACATTGAATCAAAGTGGATTTAATCTGGCTTTTTTGACACTGACCAACAGAAATAGACTTTCAAGTCAAAGTGAAAACAAATCTCTACAAAGTGATCTGTCAAATATTTTGTGTTTTATAACTATTCATACCCCTTCAATTCAGTATTTAATAGATGCACCTTTGGCAGTAATTACACCCTTGAGTCTGTGTGGACAGGTCGCTATCAGCTTTGCAATTTTTCTCCATTCTTCTTTACAAAACTCTCAAGCTCTGTCAAATTGCACAGGGATCATGAGTGAACAGACTCAAGTCCAGCCACAAATTCTCAATTGGATTGAGGTCTGCACTCTGACTTGGCCACTCCAGGATATTAGCTTTGTTGCTTTTAAGCAATTCCTGTATAGTTTTGGCTTTATGCTTGAGGTTGTTGTCTTGCTGGAAAACAAATCTTCTCCCAAGTTGCAGTTCTCTTGCAGACTACAACAGCTATGGACTCCAGGATTTTCCTGGAAATATTGCTGTTGTGATGGAAAGTAACTGGTTCTTTGAGTCTCAACAGTAGAGGCCTAGACACACATAATTTTAATAATAAGGAATTTATTTACAAGGGGAAGTCGGGTCAACGCACGCAACTACAATATTCTAGCAAAAAACGCTTAGGGTTAACAAGTGTGGGGAAGGTCGGGTCGGCGGTACAATACACAGAAAGAGGTGTGGGGACAGGGTACAGTTACACATACAGAGAACAAGGGAAAAGCACTACAACAGCTATCCCCCTTGACCTTGGATAGCTGCGGCTCCTTTACCAGGACAAACAATAGACCTTCCCAAACATAAATTAATGCACTTACCTTCAATGAGGTGGTCTGTAAGAGAGGCCGAGCCAGGTACATGTCTCACCTTTTATAGCATGGGGCTGGGCGAGATAATCCAATTAAGGTGATCAATAATTTAGGTGTGCATTGATTAGTTGGGAGGGACCAAATGTTGATTGGCATGTGGTGTGTCCTCCGACCAGCCAGGTGGCAGTGCATCTGTCCCATGGCCAGTATCTCTGGATACAGTTGCTGAATTAATTTTTCCCTCTACCTTCACAAGTTTCCAGGGCCTGCTGTAGTGAAGTATCCCCACAGCATGATGCAGCCACCAACATGCTTCAAGATAGGAATGGTATATTTTTGAGGATACGTCAAACGTAGCATTTAGTCTGGTGGCCAGAAAACTCACTTTTGGGTTTGTCAGACCATAGAACCTTCTTCCAGCTGACTACAGAATCTCCCACATACTTCTGGCAAACGAACCAAGATTTCATGTGAGTTTTTTTTTAATAATGGCTTTCTCTTTGTCACTCTCTAATGAAGTTACAACTGATGCAGCAGCTGAGCAACAGTTATGTTATGTGTTGTTATGTGCACAGTCTCTCCTGTCTCTGTTGCTGAAGCCTGTAAGTCCTCCAGAGTTGTCATGGGTCTCTTGGTGACCTCCCTCACTAGTCCTCTTCTGTTACAGTCATTCAGTTCTTGAGGATGGCCTGCTGTGGGTAGATTTACAGCTGTGCCATATTCTTTCCATTTCTTTATCATTGACTTAACTGTACTCCCAGGGATATTCAGTGACTTGGAAATTTTCTTGTTCCTGTCTCCTGACTTGAGCTTTTCAATAACCTTTTCGTGGAATTGCTTGGATTGTTTTATTGTCTTCATGGTGAACTTCCAGATTCAGGTGTATTTTTACTACAATCAATTGAAACCTTGACTGCACACAGGTCTCCAAAAGCAGATCTCCATTTAACTAATTGTGTGACATCTAAAACCAATTGGCTGCACAGGTTATGATTTGATGTCATATTAAATGGGGGGAGGGGTGAATACTTATGCAATCAATTATTTTGTGTTTTATAATTGTAATTTAGATCACTTTGTAGAGATCTGTTTTCACTTTGACATAAAAGAGTCCTTTTCTGTTTATCAGTGTCAAAAGGCCAAATTATATCCGCTGTGATTCAATGTTGTAAAACAATAAAACATGAAAACTTCCAAGGGAGGGTGAATACCTTTTATAAGCACTGTATATAGACAGTATATAGCATGTATATGTATTTATTTAACTATTAATTAGCACAGCTTGTCTTTTGTCAGTCTTATTTTGTGTATAGTTCTCATAAATTATGTAATATTTATTTTCCAGTAAGTGCTGTTACATACCCCATAACTGGGTCACTTACCAGCAAAGATAGAGAGGTCCGTTGAAGTCTGATGGTACTATTTTTAAACAGTATTTATTGATAAAAATACACAAAAATAATATCAATGCAAACATACAGATGATATACGTCATCAATACTAAATCTAAAAGCGCGGGTATAATAATAATCAATAAGAAATAGCTCTATCGTTGTCTAGGGGATAATGTATTGTCCGATGGAAATATAAAAGTCACTTTAGTTCATTCAAGCTGCAGCATTTTGGTTGGAGAGAAAGACGGGTTAAAACTTGCCCATTCCTTTTATGATGTCAATCCTTCGAGAGTCGTTGGGAGTTGATTTCCCCATTGTTAGCTAAAAACCATTCTTCCGTGATAAAGGCCCACCAATTCCGGGGCAAATGGAAACGGACGCATGTGGCCTTCCCACCGGCTTCCGCTATTATGGGATCACTAGCGTTTCTTCTGGTGCGTCTGAGGGGCTGTTCCTACAGACCCTCTTTTATCCTGACTCACAGGGTCTCAGATGTCAATCAGGTTGAGATGATGCAATCCCTCCACCAACCTCCCCCTCAGTTCATTGCCTGGGGGCTTCGATGCATCGTACAGGATGCAATACACAAGTCCTGCTCCAAGAGACAATAGCCGGTATCAATGGGTCCGCCTTTCGGAGGCCAGGACACATTCCAACTCTTTGTGAATTCTGCATGTCTTTCTCTCATTTCCTGGGTCTCCTGAACTGACTCAATAGTGATCTTGCAATTCTCACAAAGGAGGGGGCTACCCCGCACCCTTCGGCCCCTCAGAGCTGTGGTATATTCGTAACAATACCTACAAGAAAATTAATCTGAAGGTGATATATCTTGAGATGCTATCCACCATCAATGCTATGCTCTCTTCTTGCTGCTGCCATCAGGAAGGAGGTACAGGAGTGTTAGGTTCCTCACCAGCAGGTTCAGGAACAGTTATTACTGTTCAACCACCAGGCTCTTGAACCAATGAGGATAGCTTCATTCACCTCAACTCTGAACTGAGTCCTTAACCTATGGACTCACTTTCAAGGACTCTACAATTCATGTTCTCAGTCTTAAGTTCTTACTTAATTTTATTTGCAGAGTTTGATTTCTTTTGCACATAGGTTGTTTGTCAGTCTTTGTTTGCTGGGCTGTACCTAGACATCATGGCCCCTCTAGTAGAGGCCCTTTCCTTGATCAAGTCCCCTTGGCAATTTCCTGCCACAGTAATCCCTGTATGCACAATTGAAACACTGAACATGAATACCACACTGGGTCATATGTCTCACACTACCATTTCCCTGTTGAGGTCTTGGCATTTTCCTTTCCATTACCTCTCTGTTGTTGGAGGAGCTCAGCAGGTCAGGCAGTGAACAGTGAACACTTTGGCTCAATACCCTTCGGGCCCAAAATGTCGACTGTTTATTTCCCTCCTTAGATGTAGCCCGACTTGCTGAGCTCCTCCGGCATTTTGTACACATTGCTCAAGATTTCCAGCATCTGAAGAATCCCTTGTGTCACCAACTCTCTGTTGTCCTCTAACCCGACCTTCATTCTACGTGCAGCCTGCTTTCTTTCTTAAGTGTGAAACACTCGGGATAGAATGTAGAACATAATGCAATCTCTTGAAGGGGTCCTTCAGCCCACAATGTTGTGCCAAACTAAGGACACATAATTAAACTAATCCTGTCAGGCTACACACATCCATAATCCTCCATTTTCATGTGTCTATCTAAGAGCCTCTTAAAGAGGCTCACTCAATACCTGCCCCACATTACCACCCCTGGCAGCACATTCCACTATCATACCTGCCCCACACTACCACTTCTGGCAGCACATTCCACTATCATACCTGCCCCACATTACCACCCCTGGCAGCACATTCCACGTACTCACCACTGTGTAAAAAAACTTACCCCTGACATCTCCTCTGTATCTACTTCCAAGCACCTTAAAACTGTGCCCTGTCATGCTAGCCATTTCAGCACTGGGAAAAAAACTCTGACTATCCACACAATCAATGCCTCTCATCATCTTGTACACCTCTATAAGGTCACCTCAATCGCTCAAGGAAAAAAATGTTTGTTTTTCTCTGCATTTTCTGTGAACTGTAGATCAGCAGTTTCAGAGATACTCAAACCACCCAGTCTAGCACCAACAATCATTCTTCGGTCAAATCACTTCGATCACATTTCTTTCCCATTCTGATGTTTGGTCTGAACAACAACTGAACCTCTTGAACATGTCCGCATGCTTTTATGCATTCAGTTGCTGCTAGATGATTAGCAATTACATATTTGCATTAACGAGCAGGTATATATACAATTGTACAATATGAAGTGACAACTGAATGTAGATGGGCATTGTCTCTTGCTTTGTGGTGGGTATATCAGCAAGCTATGCCTGAGGTTTACTGATTCGATTTGCATGCAGGTTTTGACTTTTTTTAAGGATTTGAAAATTGTCACCACATCAGTGAACTCTCCCACTGCTCTCCTCTCTCTGGAAGAAACGTCACATTGAGTTGTGAGTGGTTTGTTGGAGAACGTGTGGTCAATGAAAAGCAAAAAGCAAATAAAGTGGTCACTGAGTGCATGAACCCAGCACTGAATCCTTACATCCAATAGAATTATCCATTCAGATTTAGATTGTAAGCTCCTTCAAGATGAAGCAATAGGAAATTCTGCAAATGCTGTAGGACATGCTCCCTATTTTGCTGTTTGCTCCAATATAACTCTAATACAATGTCACTGCAATTAAATCCCACAACTGAAAAGTTAGCCTTCTTCATACACAGTAGTCTAAGAAACCTCCAGCCTCATTTTGGATTCTTACCGTACCCTCACTGCAATTTCTAAGGCTGAAAGAAAAGCCAAACCAAGATAATCAATTATCAATTTTCATCCCAAATTATTTCTGTATAACCCTCACTGCAACAAATACTTCAAGAGGACTTTGCTGTGGTTCAATGGTCCGAATTTGCTTCGCTAACCATGTGACTGAAAACAGGAACTCAGAACACACTGTTTCCTCTCATTCACTGGGAAATGAGCTCGTTATCAACATTCACAACATTCAACTTCACTTAACAGGTGTACACTGAAAATGTGTATTTTACATTAACAACCTACAAGGGTGTGCTGGGGGCAGCCCACAAATGTTGCCACATATTCTGGCGCCAACATAACATGCTCACAATTCTGGGAAAAGCAAAAAAAGATTACATCAAAACAAGGCACCAAAGGCAACAAAACTACAACAGCAAAACAAGCCCTTGTTCCTCCCTCCCACCCACTTCAGTCATCACTAAAGGACTCAGTGGTACTGGCTGGAGTAGTGAAAATATTTTGCCTGGGCATTCTAAAAAACTCTCCTTATCTGCATCCAGATTGTGACCAGTAATTTCCTCATTTAAGGAAATCACCTCTTATCAAGGTCACACATATTTGAGCTGATGTGAAGACATATTAAGCAATACCAATGTGCTGAATGATACTACCTACAAATAGTAGTGGATACAGACCAGTTCATCACAGCAAAAGCCCTTCCCATCATTGATTACATCTACAAGGACACTGCCACAAGAAAGCAGCGTTCATCATCAAAGGCCCCCACCACCATCCACCGTCCAAGCCATGTTCTCTTGTTGATGCTGCCATTCGGAAGGAGGTACAGAAACACATCCTATTGTTATTTTTGTCTTCTGCACATTGGTTGTAGGTCAGTCTTTGTTTGATCACATTAAGTCCAGTGGGGACCAAATGTGAGTGAGCTGCCCTGGAACGGACACAAAAAGCCCCTTTGCCAGAGGTGCTATCACTCACTGTGCAACCCCATTCACTCCATACAAATTTTATACACTTCATAAGTTCACCTTTCACACTAATACAGCCAATGTCATTAGTTATACAGCATCTTGCCTTCATTGTTGAGGTATGTTGAGTATTAGAGTTAGGAAGTCCTACTACAGCTACATCAAACTGTAGTCAGGTGGCACTTGGAGCATTGCGCTCCATTATTGAAGTTCTCGTCCATAGATCTCGCAAAGTTGCCATGCATGTTGATTGCGTGGTTAAGAAGGCATATGGATTGTTGGCCTTCATTAAGTCGTAAGGGAGTTCAAGAGCCACGAGGTAACAATGCAGCTCCCTAAAGCCGTAGTCAGACTGGACTTTCAATATTGTGTTCATTTCTGGTTGTCTCTTTGTAGGAAGAATGTGCAAACTCTGGAGATTATCTACCAAGATGCTGCCCAGATTGGAGAAGATACGAGGATAGGTTGAGTGAGTTAGGCTTTTACTCTTTGGAATGAAACAGGATGAGAGGTGACTTAATTGAGGTGTACAAGATGACAACAGACAGATTGAGTGGGCAGGCTGGGCCTTTTTCCCCCAAAAGGTGGAAATGGCTAATACATGGGGGCATAGGGATTTGGAGGAAAGTATAGAAGATAAAACATAGAACAATACAGCACAGTACAGGCCCTTCAACCCACAGTGTTGTGCCGACCCTTAAACCCTGCCTCCCATATAACCCCCCACCTTAAATTCCTCCATATATCGGCCTAGTAGTCTCTTAAATTTCACTAGTGTATCTGCCTCCACCACTGACTCAGGCAGTGCATTCCACACACCAACCACTCTGAGTAAAAAAAAATTCTTCTACTATCCCCCTTGAACTTTCCACCCCTAACCTTAAAGCCATGTCCTCTCGTATTGAGCAATGGTGCCCCAGGGAAGAGGTGCTGGCTGTCCACTCTACCTATTCCTCTTAATACCTTGTATACCTCTATTATTTCTCCTTTCATCCTCCTTCTCTCCAGAGAGTAAAGCCCTAGCTCTCTTAATCTCTGATCATAATACAAACTCTCTAAACCAGGCAGCATCCTGGTAAATCTCCTCTGTACCCTTTCCAACGCTTCACATCCTTCCTATACTGAGGCGACCAGAACTGGACACAGTACTCCAAGTGTGGCCTAACCAGAGTTTTATAGAGCTGTATCATTACATTGCGACTCTTAAACTCTATCCCTCGACTTATGAAAGCTAACACTTCATAACCCTTCTTAACTACCCTATCTACCTGTGGGGCAACTTTAGGGATCTGTAGACATGTACCCCCAGATCCCTCTGCTCCTCCACACTCCCAAGTATCCTGCCATTTACTTTGTGCTCCGCCTTGGAGTTTGTCCTTCCAAAAGGTACCACCTCACACTTCTCTGGGTTGAACTCCATCTGCCACTTCCCAGCCCACTTCTGCATCCTATCAATGTCTCTCTGCAATCTTCAACAATCCTCAACACTATCCACAACACCCCCAACCATTGTGTCGTCTGCAAACTTGCCAACCCACCCTTCTACCTCCACATCCAGGTCATTAATAAAAATCATGAACAGTAGAGGTCCCAGAACTGATCCTTATGGGACACCACTAGTCACAACCCTCCAATCCAAATGTACCTCCTCCACCATGACCCTTTGCCTTCTGCAGGCAAGCCAATTCTGAATCCGCCTGGCTAAACTTTCCTGGATCCCATGCCTTCTGACTTTCTGAATCAGCCTACCGTGTGGTACCTTGTCAAATGCCTTACTAAAATCCATGTAGAACACATCCACTGTACTACCCTCATCTATATGCCTGGTCACCTCCTCAAAGAACTCTATCAGGATTGTTAGACATGATCTGCCCTTCACAAAGCTATGCTGACTGCCCCTGATCAGACCATGATTCTCTAAATGCCCACAGATCCTATCTCTAAGGATCTTTTCCAACAGCTTTCCCATCACAGATGTAAGGCTCACTTAATTACCTGGATTATTCCTACTACCTTTTTTGAACAAGGGGACAATTTTCACCTCCCTCCAATCCTCCGGTACCATTTCCTTGGACAACGAGGACATAAAGATCCTAGCCAGAGGCTCAGCAATCTCTTCCCTTGCCTCGTGGAGCAGCCTGGGGAATATTCCATCAGGCACCGGGGACTTATCCATCCTAATGTATTTTAACAACTCCAGCACCTCTTCTCCCTTAATATCAACATGCTCCAGAACATCAGCCTCACTCATATCATCCTCACCGTCATCAAGTTCCCTCTCATCGATGAATACCAAAGAGAAGTATTCATTGAGGACCTCACTCACTTCCACATCCTCCAGGCACATCTTCCCACCTTTGTTTCTAATCGGTCCTATCTTCACTCCTGTCAACCTTTTGTACTTCACATAATTGAAGAATGCCTTGGGGTTTTCCTTTACCCTACTCGCCAGGGCCTTCTCATGCCCCCTTCTTGCTCTCCTCAGCCCCTTCTTAGGCTCCTTTCTTGCTACCCTATATTCCTCAATAGACCCATCTGATCCTTGCTTCCTAAACCTCATATATGCTGCCTTCTTCCATCTGACTAGATTCTCCACCTCACTTGTCACCCATGGTTCCTTCACCCTACCATTCTTTATCTTCCTCACCGGGACAAATTTATCCCTAACATCCTGCAAGAGATCCCTAAACATCAACCACATGTCCATAGTACACTTCCCTGCAAAAACATCATCCCAATTCACACCCACAAGTTCCAGCCTTATAGCCTCATAATTTGTCCTTCCCCAAATAAAAATAATTCTGTCCTCTCTGATTCTATCCTTTTCCATGATAATGTTAAAGACCAGGGAGTGGTGATCACTGTCCCCCAGATGCTCACCCACTGAGAGATCTGTGACCTGACCCAGTTCGTTACCTAATACTAGATCTAGTATGGCATTCCCCCTAGTTGGCCTGTCAACATACTGTGACAGGAATCCATCCTGGACACACTAAACAAACTCTGCCCCATCTGACCCATTGGAACAAATCAGGTGGCAATCAACATTAGGGCAGTTAAAGTCACCCATGATAACAACCCTGTTATTTTTGCACCTTTCCAAAATCTGCCTCCCAAACTGCTCCTCAGTATCTCTGCTGCTACCAGGGGGCCTACAGAATACTCCCAATAGAGTAACTGCTCCCTTCCTGTTCCTGGCTTCTACCCATACTGACTCAAAAGTGGATCCTGCTACATTACCCACCCTTTCTGTAGCTGTAACAGTATCCCTGCCCAGTAATGCCACCCTTCCTCCCCCTTCTATCCCTTTTAAAGCACTGAAATCCAGGAATACTGAGAATCCATTTGTGCCGTGGTGCCAGCCAAGTCTCAGTAATGGCCACCACATCATAATTCCATGTCTGTATCCATGGGGTATGTCAGGTGTAGTTTTTGTTTTACACTGTGACTGGTAAGTGCAGGGAACACGCTGCCAGGGCTGGTGGTAGAGGCAGATACATCAGGGACATTTAAAAGACTCTCATATAGGCACATGGGTGAATACAAAATAGAGGCCTATGTGGGAGGCAAGTGATCTTGCAGTATGCTAAGGGGTCGGCAAGATACTGTGAGGCGAAGGGCCTGTATTATATTGTACGGTTCAATGTCCTATACCCTGGGGTCTATAGTACAGCAAGATGAACTCTTCCCATACCCTCAGTGCAAATTCTGTGGCGGTTACATATTATTATGCATTGTTGTTGTTTTACGTTGTTCAAGCTCAATGGACCATGTAATGATCTGATCTGTATGAACACTGCACGTTTGCACAGTATCGCGGTAATAACCAACTCCAATTCAGTACCTGTCGCTGCTATACCATGCTGCCCCCTGCCAATAAAGCTTCATGGCCAGAGACTGCAAAATAATGGGCCCTTTCCACGGCTCAAGAATTCATCCTCCGTGGTGAGTTCACCTTTGCTGCTGAGTCAGTATAGCCTTTGACCAACGGAATAAATTGTGCTTGATAATTAAGGACCTCAAACTTTGTCCAAGGCAAAGTTGATCCCTGCCGATCTGAAAAGTTTGCATAGAACCATAGAACACTATAACACAGTACAGGCCCTTCAGCTCTCCATGTTGTGCCGACCCATATAATCCTTAAAAAAAGTACTAAACCCACACTACCCCATAACCCTCCATGTTTCTTTCATCCATGTGCCTGTCCTAGAGGCTCTTAAATACCCCTAATGTTTTAGCCTCCACCACCATCCCTAGCAAGTCATTCCAGGCACTCACAACCCTCTGTGTAAAAAAACTTACCCCTGATGTCTCCCCTAAACTTCCCTCTCTTAATTTTGTACATATGCCCTCTGGTGTTTGCTATTGTTGCCCTGGGAAACAGGTACTGACTATCCACCCTACCTGTGCCTCTCAATCTTGTAGACCTCTATCAAATCCCCTCTCATTCTTGTATGCTCCAAAGAGAAAAGTCCCAGCTCTGCTAACCTTGCTTCATATGACTTGTTCTCCAATCCAGGCAACATCCTTGTAAATCTCCTCTGCACCCTCTCCATAGCTTCCACATCCTTCCTATAATGAGGTGGGTGACCAGAATTGAACAATACTGAAAGTGCGATCTCACCAGAGATTTGTAGAGTTGCAACATGACCTCTCTACTCTTGAACTCAATCCCCCTGTTAATGAAGCCTAGCAACCCATAGGCCTTCTTAACTACCCTATCAACCTGTGCAGCGACCTTAAGGGATGTATGGATTTGAACCCCAAGATCCCTTTGTTCATCCACACCCTTAAGTAACTGACCATTAATCCTGTACTCAGTCTTCTGGTTTGTCCTTTCAAAATGCATCACCTCACACTTATCCAGATTGAACTCCATCTGCCATTTTTCTGCCCAACTCTGCAGCCTGTCTATATCCTCTTGTAACTTGCGACCACCTACAGCTCCATCCACAACTCCCCCAATTTTCGTGTCATCTGCAAACTTACTCACCCATCCTTCCACCTCCACATCCAGGTCATTTATAAAAATCACAAATAGCAGGGGTCCCAGGGCAGATCCTTGCAGCACTCCACTAGTCACCGACCTCCAGGCAGAATACTTTCCTTCCACAACTACCCTCTGCTTTCTTCCTTTAAGCCAATTTTTTATCCGAACAGCCAAGGTTCCACTTATCCCATGCCTCATGACTTTCTGGATAAGTGTCTCATGAGGGACCTTGTCAAATGCTTTTCTAATGTCCATGTAGACCACATCCACTGCCCTACCCTCATCAATTTCTCTTGTTACCTCTTCAAAAAACTCAATCAGGCTCGCAAGGCACTATCTTCCCTTCACAAAGCCACGTTGACTATCCATGAGTAAACTGTACTTCTCCAAATGCTCATAGATCCTATCCTTAAGAATCCTTTCCAGTAGTTTGCATACCACTGATGTAAGACTCTATAGGTCTATAGAGTCTTAGTTCCCAGGTTTCTCCCTATTACCTTTTTTTGTTAAAACAGGGGAACTAACTACATTTGCCATTCTCCAGTCCTCCGGCACTTCCCCTGCAGCCAAAGAGGATTCAAAGATCATAGCTAATGCTCCTGCGATCTCTTCTCTCAATTCCCACAACAACTTGGATTGTATCATATCTGGCCCTGGGGATTTATCAATTTTAATCTTTTTAAGAAGTCCTAGCACTTCTTCTTCCTTAATCTCCACACTGTCCAGCACACAGGCCTGCTCTACTTCAACCTCATACCGATCAAGATCCGTTTCACTTGTGAATGCTGAAGGAAAGTATTCATTTAGGACCTCCCCAACCCCCTCCGCCTCCAGACACATCTTGCCCTCTTTATCCTTTAGCGGTCCCACCTTTGTTCTCGTCATCCTCCTATTCTTCACATACGCATAGAACGCCTTGGGGTTCTCCTTAATCCTACATGCCAAGGCCTTCTCATGCCCCCTTCGAGCTCTCCTAAGTCCTTTCTTTAGCTCCTTCCTGGCTACCCTATATTTCTCTTAAGTCCCTCCTACTTCCTGCTTTCTTATATCTAACATATGCTTCCTTTTTCCTCTTGACGAGTTGCCTCACATGTTTCATCAGCCATGGTTCCCTTTTCCTACCATTTTTTCCTTGCTCAGTGGGACAAACCTATCCTGAACCCAGCTCAAGTGGTCCCTAAACTTCTCCCACATTACTTCTGTGCTTTCCTCTTTGAACATCTGTTTCCAATTTACTCTGGCTTGTTCCTGCCTCATCCCTTTAAAGTTAGCCCTTCCCCAGTTAAGCACTTTACCATGTTGTCTGATTTTATCCCTTTCCATAGCTATGCTGAAGCTAAGGGAGTTGTGGTCACTCTCACCAAAATGCTCCCCCACCAAGAGGTCTGTCACCTGGCCAGGTTTATTACCCAGAACTAAATCCAGTATGGCTTCTCCTCTTGACAGCCAGTCCACATACTGTGTCAGGAATCCTTCTTGAACACACCTGACAAATTCAGCCCCATTTGTCCCCCTTGCACTCAGGGGGTGCCAGTCAATATGAGGGAAGTTGAAATCACCCATAACTACTACCCTGTATTTCCTGCTCCATTCTAAAATCTGCCTGCTTATCTGCTCCTTGGTGTCCCGAGGGCTACTTGGGAGCCTATAGACTACTCCCAGCACAGTGATTGATTCCTTCCTATTTCTGATTTCCACCCAGACTGACTCCGTGGACACTCCTTCTGCAGCGTCCTCCCTTTCTATAGCCATGATACTATCCCTGACCAGCAATGTCACTTCCCCCCCCCCCCACTTTTCTACCTCTCATCCTATTCCTTTTAAAACACCTGAACCCCAGGACCTGCATCATCCAATCCTGGCCTTCATCTAACCAAGTTTCAGTAATGGCCACAACATCGTAGTTCCACGTACTAATCCATGCTCTAAGTTCATCCTCCTTGTTCCTAATACTCCCAGCATTGAAATAGACATATTTCAACCCCTTTAACTGGCTACAATTATGTTCTGTCACCTGCCTGTCCTTCCTCATCAACTCAGAACTCTTAGCATCATGCCCTTGTCCTTCTACCTTAATCCTTGCACTCACATTCTGATTCCCACCCCACTGCCAAACTAGTTTAAACCCTCCCCAACAGCTCTATCAAACCTGCCTGCCAGGATATTGGTCCCCCTGGGATTCAAATGCAACCCGTCCTTTTTGTACAGGTCACACCCACCCCAGATGTCCCAATGATCCAGAAATCTGAATCCCTGCCCCCTCAGCCAAACATTTATCCTCCACCTCATTTTTTTCCTATTCTCACTGTCACATGGCACAGGCAGTAATCCTGAGATTACTACCTTTGAGGTCCTGCTTTTCAACTTCCTTCCGAACTCCCTGTAGTCTTCTTTCAGGACCTCTTCCCTTTTCCTTCCTATGTCATTGGTACCAATATGTACCGCGATCTTTGGCTGTTCTCCCTCCCACCGCAGAATATCTTGGACGCGATCAGAAACAACCTGGACCCTGGCACCTGGGAGGCAAACTACCATCTGCATTTCATTCCTGCATCACATAATCGCCTGTCTGACTCCCTAACTATAGAGTCCCCTATCACTACTGCCTTCCTCTTCCTCTCCGTACCCTTCTGAGCCACAGGGCCAGACTCTGTGCCATTGTCACTTGCCCCAGGTAGGCTGTCCCCCCCCCCCCCCAACAGTTCTCAAACAGGAGTACTTATTGTCAATGGGTACAGCCACAGGGGTACTCTCTAGCACCTGACTCTTCCCCTTCCCTCTCCTGACTGTGACCCATTTCTCTCTCACCCGTGGCCCCAGAGTAACCACCTGTCTGTAACTCCTCTCTATCACCTCCTCACTCTGCCTGACCAGACGAAGGTCATTGAGCTGCAACATGGTCCCTTAGGAGTTGCATCTCGATGCACCGGGTGCCAATGTGGCCGTCCGGGACGCCGGGAGACTCCAGGAACTCCCACATCTGACACCGACCACAGAAAACCGACCTCACACACATACTACCTCCTTATCAACAAATGCCTCACCTTTTCCCGTTACCATTGAGCCAAAGCCCTTTCACTCTGCTGCCTCTCACTCCGCTGACCGCTAGATACGGCTGCCTTCTTTTTCAACCGTTCGCGCTCAACTGGCTGACGTCATGCGCCTGCGCAGTCTCTCTTCTCCCGAGAACTCAAAATGTCTTCCCGCGGGAAATCCTTAGGTCCTCTCCCGCTGCCTTCTTGTTCCGAATCAAAAACTTCGGCGCATCAGGGAAACGTCTACGGAAGGCGGTGGATACAGCCCTCCACATCGTTGAGCATATTTACAAGAAGCGCTGCAACAAGAAAGGGCCACATTCAACATCAATGACCACCCCACCCCCCACCATCCAGGCCGTGCTCTCTTCTCACTGCTGGGATTGGAGCTTCAGGTCCCACACCACCAGGTACAGAAACCTAGCACCTTCAACCAGCGAGAATAACTTCAATCACCTCAAAGCTGAACTGATTCCACTTCCAAGGACTTGGCACCTTATGTTCTCAGAATTAATTATTTACTTTTTTATTTATAATTTGTACAATATGTCCTATTTTGCACCTTAGATGTATGTCGGACCTTGTTATGTATAGATTGTCATAAATTCTATTATTTTTAATATTTTTCCAGCAGGAAAATGAACATTGAGGAAGCATATGCTTATATAATCGTACTTTGATAATAAATTTACTTTCAACTACTATGTCTCTGAGGCCTGAACTATCTCCAACACAGTCGCTGCAAAATTTCCCAGGGAACTCAGCAGTTCAGGCAGCATCGGTGGAGAGGAATAAACAGTCAACGTTTCGAGCCGAGACCCTTCGTCAGGACAAAAAATGAAAGGGAAACAAGCCAGAACGTGAAGGGCGAGGGCAGGAGAACAAGAACAAGATGGCAGCTCGTAGGTGAAAACAGGTGAAGGGGGAAGTGGGTGAGTGAGGGAGGGGATGAGCTGAGAAGCTTCGAGGGAAAAATAAAGGGCTGATGAAGGAGGAACCTGATTGGACAGGAGAGGGAAAGGGAAGGAGAAGGTTCTTCCCTTCCTTTCCAGCTCTGATGAAAAGGGTCACGACCCGAGACCGTATGGTTTTCCTTTACCTACTTGACAACCCACCCCCGCCCCCCACATCTTACCGCGAGCCATAAGACCATAAAAGGCAGGAGAAGAGCTGGGTCATTTGGTCCGTCGAGTCTTTTCCTCCAATCCAGCATGGCTGATTTATTTTCCCTCTCAACCTCATAATCCTGCTTTTTTTCCCCGTACTCTTTGATGTTCTTACTAATCAAGAACCTATCAAACTCCACTTTAAATATATCGAATCACTTGGCCGCAGATCAGTGGTCCCCAGCCTCCGAGCTGTGGAGCGATACTGGGGCCAACATTTACATGTCAGGCTGCACCTAATTAATTAGCTTGTTTATTTTGGCTTTTATCTTAAAGATGTGCTGGTTGCGCGCCAGCTACTGCTGCTCCCTGCATACTTCGCGGCCCGGAGGTTGGGGAGCACTGCCACAGATTATCCACCCATTGGTTAAAGAAATTCCTCCTTATCTCTGCTCTGCCGGCATTTCCTGACTGAGATTCATCGGGCAGCGTGGACACACACCCGGTGGAATCTCTCACACCCCTGCCGGTCAGTGATCTCCCAACACACTTTGACCCTTCCCCTACCCCACCGTCTTCACCGAGTGGTCACCAAGACCGCCCCTTCCATTACGCCAATGGTCCACTCTCTCAAACTGTAAAGAATACCCACCAGGGACATTAATTCCCTGGGGGGAAAAGAACAAGACATGAGCCGGTGAGAAATGCAATTCGTATCATTTATGCAACAGTATAGCTAAGGTCAGGGACCATGAGGGGCAATGAAAGAAGCAGATGGAGACCAAGTTAGCTGCCCCTCGTGTCGGATACATGGAAGAGACTCTTAGCACCATTCGTTCATCTCTACTGTTTCTTTATACAACAATTATAAGAGACGTTGCACTTGGCGGAACCAACCATCTCTGTCGCAAGGCAATCCTTTCGACATATCCCACTACGTGATGCTATATCTGAAAAAAACACATAAAGGATTGATAGTTAACATGGAGAGGGCGCAGAAAAAAATCCAGGAAGGACCGAAGGGCTTGGGTTATGACGAGACGCTGGATAGAATGGAATTGTGCTTTTGCCGGGAATGGTGACCTTTTAGATGTTTATAAAAATCATAAGAGGTATAGATAAGGCAGACAGGTGTGCCTAGTAGATTTACAAATTGCTGGAGGAACTCAGCAGACTGGGCAGCACCTATGGGACGGAAGGAGTACAGTCGACCTTTCGGGCCGAGACCCTTCATCAGGATTGGAGCTCGGGGTCTCGGCACAAAACGTCAACAGTGCTCTTAACCATAGATGCTGCCTGGCCTGCTCAGGTTCCTCCAGCATTTTGTGTGTCTTGCTTGGATTTCCAGCATTTGCAGATTTCATCTTGTTTGTGCCCAATAGAATGGCCATTGAGTGTATGTTCTGTTATGTGTGAACATCTGATTGGTACTTAAATATGCAAATGATGGGATTCAGAAGTGCAGGTTTCTGTTGGATCAATATCTGTCTACAACTAGCCAGTTTTTACTCTGAAATTGACGTTTCCTTGCTCAGACTTCAGAACAGCTTGGTGACAGCTTGTGCACAAGTAAATCAAGTGTGATTGAGGGACGAGTGCCAGTTGTCAGTGACGACATGGACCATTTGACCGAAGGGTGTGTTCCTGCATCCCCCGATTCAATGAAGAATTCCTTAACCTGCAACTACATGGGGTTTGGGAGGGATGGGGTTAAAGAAGTAAAAGCAATCCAAAGAGGAGGTCACTGCTCGGACATCCCCTTGAAGGATGGCTAATCCCCCACCTCACCACTCTATGTCCCAATCCTCATATCCTTACCAGCATTGGGGGGGGGGGGGTGCAGCACGGTAGCATAGCGATTAGCGTAACGCTTTAGAACGCCAGTGATTGAGGTTCAATTACCATCACTCTCTGTACATAGTTTGGGAGTTCTTTCTGTGACCACGTGCGGACACAGCAGGGTTTGGTCACCAACGACTTGGGTTTATTTCCCAACGCTCTCCGTAGAGATGTGTATGATTTTCCCGTCACAACGTGGGTTTCCTCCAGGAGCTCGGCCCGCTCCCACTCCTCCCCCACCACTACATTCCAAAACTGTACGAGTTATTGGGCCAGATGGACTTTTTGCCTTGTCATATTTCTAAATAAAAACAAGACACTGGCCAACATTTATTGACTTCAGTCACAGTTAAGCCCCTGAACTAAGCAACTCTGGTGACGACTTCCAGATACACTCCAATCTCCAACCCCACACCCCCCATTCCTGAAACCCTAAACCGGACGCGATATTCCCGTCACAGTCTATACACTCAGGCGAACCACCGTCACGGCATGTGCCCAATCAAGCACTCCGTCTTATTTTTACAAAACATTTTCAGAATAATCGTTTGTATCGGATCGTTTAGGCCTCACATTGTCGGCGATGATCGTCTGGGCGAGCATCAGAATTCCCAGGAACAAGAACAGTCTTTTCATCATCTTCGAGCTGGCTCTTAAATCAAGACAAGAGAGGGGTAAATAGAAACTCTTTATAAACAGTGAGAATATTCTGTAATTCGGTTTCGAAGGTGGGATAAGGTCCACACTGGGCCAGACTTCCAACTGTGCTAACGGCAGCGTAGTGGTTAGCAGTTCGCTTTACAGCTCTGGGAATTCCCATTCCATTCTTTAAGGAGTCTCCGCACATGCTTCCATGGAATGCGGTTTTTTTTTCTGGCTCCTCGGGTTAACTTCCACAGTCCAAACACCTACTGGGTGGTTCAACTGGACATTGCAAATTGTCCTGAGTGAGAGTGTATGAGAGAGGGAGAGAAGCGTGAGAGAGAGAGTGAGTGTTTGCTCTGTGACTCAAGTACAAGACAACAGAAATAAAATAATAACGGAAATCTGGAATTTCTTCGTGTGTCAAACCACATCAACAGAAAGGCAATCGAAGTAATGTTTTAGATCGCGTCTGGGAGGGGGAAAGCAAAGAATCTGAGGGTGCTGAGAGGAGTGATATCAATGATAGGGAAAATCCTGGTAGCTGTAGGACAAAGTTATAAACAATCTTATCCGGTCAACAAGGGATTGGGAGAAGTTGGAGAGTGAGAACATAGATAAGGGAATGTGGGAGCAGGGAAATGTAGAGCAGGAAGCCGTGCCCGGCAGTTCGGAATTGTACTGTCATAGTGTACCACCGCATAGAAACAGGCCCTTCTGCTCATATAGTCCATGCCGAGCTGACCTGTCTAATCTCATCCCAGACCATGTCCATCCCAACCCTTCTCATCTGCTGGCCTATCCAAACTTCTCTTAAAAGTTACAGTGGAAGCTACATCTACCACTTCCACTGGCAGCTCGTATTGCCCAGTGAGTGAAGAAGTTTTCCTTTGAATTTCACTTTTCACCTTAAACCCATGAATTGTCGCTCTAGTCTCACCCAACCTGAGGGGAAAATGTTTTCCCACACACAGCCTCTATCTTGAACAGAGCTCTTATGCGATCAAATGGCTTCAGACGAATTCATAATCGTTATGATCTTGTACTTTATTGATTAGTGCAGCTTTTAAAATTTATTCTGCAGTATTGATTACCTTGTTCTTGCTCAATGAACAGTGTAATAATTTGATCTGTATGAACAGTGTGGAAGACGACACTGGATTTTCATTGCATCCTATAAACCAAATCAAATATCCCTACTTTCTTTTTTAAATGAATCTCTCAGCTCATTTAGTGGGAAGTCCGACAAAGGTTTGAGGTGTTAAGAAAGAGGAAGACGCTGCGGAAAGATTCAAACCGATAGCTCAAGCAGCATGAAAAGGATGAAGGCTGAACAGCCTCTTTCTGCCAGAGGTATTTGATCGAGTCAATCTCCCTGGTAGTTGTTATTGCTTGTTAATCTGCTCCGCCACCAGTAGGTGATGTACGACATGACTGTCAGCTCTGATGGTCACTTTCCAATGGCAACTGCGCTTGGATTTTAGTCGAGATTTTCACCTCTGCCGAACCCTGAGGTGCTTTATTAGGGAAATCCTACAGGGAGATTCCAAATGCTGACATTCCCACCACAGGTAAACATATCAAAAAAAAATGCTGATGCTTTGAAGAGGATGCAGAGGGGGTTTACCGGGACGCAGCTGCCTTTAGAAAGTTGAGGCTGCATAAACTTGTGGTTGTTTTCTCTGGAGTGTCGGAGGCTGAGGAAGGATAAAGGGGTTGCAGTGGATGCTGTGTATTCGGATTTTCAGAAGGCCTTGGACAAGGTGTCACACATGAGAGTGCTTACCAAGTTAAGAGCCCATGGTGTTACATGGAAGTTACTGGGGTGGTTAAAGCATTGAGGTAGAGGTAGCTGATTGGGAATAAAAGTGGTGTTTTGCAGGGGGTCGTGTTCTTTTATGCTGTATGTCAATTATTTAGATGATGGAGTAGATGGGTTTGTTGCCAAATTTGCAGATGATATGAAGATTGGTGGAGGGGCTGGTAGCTTTGAAGAAACAGGAAGGATGCAGAAGGACTTAGACAGATTAGGAGAATGGGCAAAAAAGTGGCAAATGAAATACAATGTTAGAAAATGCATCGTCATGCACTCGAGTGCTAGAATAAATGTGCAGACTATTTTCCAAATGGGGAGAAAATCCAAAAAACTGAAATAGACTTGCAGGTTCAGTCAGTGGTGAGGAAGGCGAATGCCATGTTAGCTTTCATTCCAAGAGGTCTAGAATACAAGAGCAGGGATGTGATGCTGAGGCTTTATAAGGCACTGGCAAGGCCTCGCCTTGAGCATTGTGAACAGTTTGGGGCTCCTCCTCTGAGAAAAGATGCATTGGCATTGAAGAGAGTACACAGGAGGTTCACAGGGATGATTCCGGGTATGAAAGGGTTATTATACAAGGAACGTTTGATGGCTCTGGGTCTGTATTCGCTGGAATTTTGAAAGATTGGGGGGGGGGGGTGGTTCTCATTGAAACCTTTCGCATGTTGAAAGGCCTAGACAGAGCAGATGTGGAAAGGATGTTTCCCGTGGTAGGGGAGTCTAGAACAAGAAGATACAGGCTCGGGATAGAGGCGCATCCATTTAAAACAGAGATGCGGAGAATTTCCTTTAGCCAGAGTTTGGTGAATTTGTGGAATTTGTTATCACAGGCGGCTGTGAAGACAAGGTCGTTGGGTGTATTTAAGGCATAGCTTGGAAGGTTCTAGATTAGATACAGCATCAACGGTTATGGGAAGAAGGCTGGGGAGTGGGACTGAGGAGGGGGTAAAGAATCAGCCATGATTTAATGGCGGAGCAGACTCGATAGGCCAAATGGCCTAATTCTTCTCCGATGTCTTATGTTCTATTTCCTGAAGGAATTTTTGGTTATGAACAGCCCGGGACAACACTGTAATAAACAAACATCAAAGAGTCCGCTCCACTCTCCCCTCATGCAGTGGGAGGAAGGTCTCCCTTTTCAGAGTTTTGTCCACGTGTGGTGTGGCCTGTCAGACCTTTCTGGGTATTAGAAAATCCCTCTGTTAGATTTGGAATTGCTTAAGATTAAATGCAGTAATAAAACGGCTGATATACTCAGTGAATATTATAGGTATAGGGAATGTAAATATAAAGCCGTACAGATCTTTACGGATGGATCAAAGGATCCAGAAACGGGTGCAACAGGGTCTGCAATTGTTGTGCCAAGTTATCAAGTGGAAATTAGCAAGAGAACGCCGGATTGCTTGAGTGTTTTATGCAGTTGAAATGTTTGCCATATTGTTAGCACCAGAATGGAGTGAGCAGGCTGACTGTAGTAATTTTGTGATATGTAGCGATTCTGTATCGGCCCTTGCAAGCATTAAGGTGGGTACAGCTGGAGGACACCAGGATCTGCTTTATGAAATCCTGTTCGCATTCATGTGGGTTCCAGCACATTCGGGTATTATGGGAAATGAGACAGCAGATAAGCTGGCAAAAGCAGCGTCAAAAAAAGGATCTGTAAAAGTCAATATTAAACTATCAAAATCAGAAGGGAAGAACATAGTGTGGAGAAGGATAAATCAGTGGCAGCAGCATTGGGATAGAGCAATAAAAGGAAGGCATTTACATTCAGTTCAGTACAGAGTAGATATGGGAAGGAGTAGGGGAGTAAAGCGGAAGGAGCAAGTAATTATAAGTAGACTGAGAATTGGGCACAGCAACCTTATGGTACTCTGGCCATCATAAATAAACATCTGACAGGTTTTTTGCAATTTATGTCAGGAGGCTGAAACAGTAGAGCATATCCTTATTTCATGCAGGAAATTTGCACAGGAAAGACAACAAATGCTACAACAATTACGCAAAATAGGACTGGTAGAGAACAGTGTTAAAGGTTTATTGGAATGTAGGGAGAGTGATCAGGGCAGGAAATGGTTGTTTAGTTTTTTAAGGGCGATGGGACTGGAAAGACGACTTTAGGCAGTGAATGGACAATGAGGGACAGTAAGTCCTGAAGATGGCAGTAGTGCAACAATGTGGATGCCAACTGCCATAAAAACTCAAGGAAGAAGAAGAAGAAGATTAATGGGCGTCCTCCTTTTTCCTCATGGCGTGTTTTGCATCTTCAGAGGCATACACTCTGTCCCTGCAGCATACCATTCACAGACATTCTATCTCCTTGTAAAGAGGGTTACTTCTTTTTGTTAACTAGCAGGAATGCTAATTTACTGATAACGAGAATGGTATTCCTTTGTAAACCAAATGGGGATTAATGTTCTTTCTTCTGAGTCTGTAAGCTTTTGTTGACGGGCTTTTGGGCAGATCGGCGCGAGGGGGTCGAGAGAGAGGACGCAATGCTCTAAGCTGGGTGAGGATCGGACCCCAAAGGAGGGTCCGAGGCCAGGAGATTCTCCGAGGACGGGGGGGGGGGGGGGGGGGAATGAAGCTAGATGTGTTTGGTTGACCACTCAGAGGGTCCTGAGCTGTTTGGAGAGTCGAGGAGTTCGGAGGGTCCTGAGCTGCGAGTCGAGGAGTTCGGAGGGGAGCGAATGGTGGCCAGAAGACTTCAGTAATTGAGCTCCAATGGCTGTGCACGAAGTGGTTTGGACTTTGATAAGTTTGGCGCCTTTAATTTTCTCTTCATATATACTGTATCGTTATTAATCACTTAGTTATAGTAACCTTTATAAATTGTACTCATTTAATCGCATATGGTGTACTGTCTGTTTTTGGGTGAGGCGGGGACATCACACAGCATCCACACCAGCTGATTACCCAGTTTGGCGGGGCCGAAGGCTGCTCCCCCTAGACGAGAATGAGCTGAGCGAGCCTGAGGCAACCCAAGGGGTTACATCCCCTTCATGTACAGTCTACACTCTCTTGCCCTCGATCTTACTCCATGTGAGTACATACGGGGCATTAGTTAACATATTGAATTGACACGTTCCCTTTACATGCTGTGTTGACGTTATGATACCATATTTGGTGCATTCGTACTGATGTGTAGTATGCTAGGATATATCAATAAAAAAAATGTCCATTTCACAGAAATTGGGGATGAAGATCTACCAGGCATAGATTTAGAGTGAGAGGAAAGAGTCTGAATAGATAGCAGAGTACAACACGATGTTGGTGCAACCAATACAGGCCTACTCCGCAATACAAACTAATCCCCTACACGCGGAAATACTGAAGTTCGTTGGGGAAGGATCACAGAAAAGGGTGATTTATTGATTAACATATAGTGCAGAGTAGGCCCTCTGGCCCTTCAAGCCATGCCACCCAACAATTCCCCGATTTAGTCCTACCCTAATCATGGGACATCTTTACAATGATCAATTTTTGTACCACCTAGTATATCCTTGGACTGTGAGAAGAACCACAGTCAAGGCTAGAACGTACAAACTCCTTGCAGGCAGTAGGGGAAATTGAACCCGGGTCATCTGTACAGTAAAGCGTTATCTTGCCACCCCAGAAGGTTTCTTTGGCCACTGGAGAGAGAAAGTCCAGATTGGAGGAGGAAGCCACTCAATTATTGTAGTAGTCTCCCTCCTGAGGGGTCTTCATGAGTGGATACAGTCCTACTGAGTTTAAGGAATCTGTTAGAACAGTACCAAAAGCACTGACGATAAGATGTCAATGAAAAGGCATTGCTTGGTTTATTTTGGGAACATTTTATTATGAATAAAGTTTTTTTTCATACATAAAATTTGCCTTCCTGCACAGCCCATAATTTTCAATTTTTATTACTTCCATGTGACTGTCTAAGCGTTGTTTAAATAAGACCGTAAAATAGGTGGTATAGTGGAATGAGCACTGGACTTCGAGGTGATGGGTCTTGAGTTCGAATCCAGACGGCTCCTTCCGTGCTTATTTCAGCGTGGGGTTCAGCATCAAGCCTCATCAAAAACAGACAAGGGCTATGGAAATGTCAAAAATGCCTCCCGATGCGCCACAAGGAGTGAGAAAGGAACAACAATATAGGAGCAGACACAAAGTACACTGCAGATGCTGGGGTCAAAGCAACATGTATAACTGAATAACCGCTTTATAGGGCCCCTGCTCCCTCCCTCTTCAGTCCTGATGAAGGGTCTCGGCCTGAAACGTTGCCTGTTTACTTCCACGGATGCTGCCCGACCTGCTGAGTTCCTCCAGCGTGTTGCAAATATAGGAGCAGAATTAGGCTGTTTGCCCATCAAGTCTGCTCCACCATTTCATCATAGCTGATCCATTCCCCTCTCAACCCGATTTTCATACCTTCTCCCCATATCCCTTCATGCCCTGATGAATCAAGAATCTATGAACCTCTACCTTAAATATGCTGTCTTGGGCTCCACTCCACATCCACTCTATCAAGGCCTTTCGCCATTTGATAGGTTTCAATTTGGCCACCATTTATTTGTCTGAACCTCAGTGGGTTTGGATTCACTAGAATTCAGAAGATTGAGCGGTGACCTAATTACCTCTATTTTATCAGTCACTACTACCACCCCAAGGTAGTTCATTCCAGCTGCCACTCTGAAAAGAATGTTGTGTACAGTAGTTAATATTTCACTAATCTTATATTAACCTTGTAAATATATTGTTTCATTCAACATTCTTTGTTCTTTATTATGGATATAGGTAAAAACACATGAATGGCATACGTCAAGACGCCACCACGTGATAGATGGATGCCTTGTAAAAAGTAAGGAAGAAATCAAGACTTGATTTTTTTGTAATTTATTTTTTTATTGAAGTTCATCATCAAACAAACATTTCCATAAGATGTATTTCAGACATTGTACATATATATCATATACTCATATATATCACAAATCTCCACAAAATATTTATCTGAGGTATACACTTATAGAAAAGAGTGGAAAGAAAAAATAAGCAAAAGGAAAGAACTATGTACAAGTAGGGAGTGAATTTTTTTAAACAACAGATTCATTGATTTGTGAGAATAAAATCAGGCCAATGAGGAATTATGTAGTTAAACCATTTTTCCCAGTATGAATCAAATTGTTCCAGCTTATGATTAACAGATGCTGTTATCTTCTCCATTTTGTAAATGTCCATTGTAATTTCCATCCATGCAGTTAAAGTTGGGCTCTCCTGTGATAACCATTTCCTAGTAAGAGTCTTTTTACCAGCCACCAACAGTATATTCATTAAATATTTATCTCTTTTCAAACATTCTTGAGGTATATATCCAAAATATATGGTCTTACTCTCTGAGGGTATTTCACATTTAAAGATGTCTTTTAGGGCATTGTGTATCCCCCTCCAATAGTCTTTGATAACGGGGCAGTCCCAAAAAATATGATAATGATTTGCATTTTGATTTCCACAATTTCTTCAGCAAACAGGGAGGTTACTATTATAATGGGATTTCTGAGAGGGTGTAATAAAATATCTTATCAAGTTTTTCCATCCGAACTCCCTCCATTTCTGTGAACTGGTACACTTCAATTGATACCTCCATATTATTGTCCATTCTTCCTCAGATATAATTATCCCTCCTTCCTTTTCCCATTTTGTTGTAATGTATGAAGTCGAATGTGTTTTAAGATCTGACGACCCCTTATACATGCTTGAAATGATTTTACTACAATTATCTGAATTATATGCTTTTCTAAAGAGCTCTATCAAGCATGTACTTGCCTTGGTTACATTTTTAAGCATCTTATTAACATAGTGTCGCATCTGTAAATACCAATAAAAATCTTGTTTTTCTAATAAGTGTCTCTCTTTAAGCATTTCAAAACTGAAAAGTGTTCCTTCTTTCATGATGTTGCAAAGAACTGTTATCCCTTTAGCTGTCCAGTCCTTAAATCTAGCATCCACTTTATATGGTGTAAAATCTGAGTCATATGCACGCCATTTTAAGAATTGCAATATCTCCCTCTAGATTATATTCTTTTCAGATTTTAAGAGTCAATTTCACCCTTGGGTTATCAATAGTATTTATGTACCTTTGCAAGTTGTTATCAGGCAAAATTGCTTGTATGGGGATGGGAAGTCCCCGCTCCTCAATATTTTTCCACTGAGCATCATATGATGGGTTGCACCAACATATCACAGCTCTCAACTGTGCTGCAAAATAATAATCTCGAAGAGAAGGTAGACCCCATCCCCCCTTTTCCTTTGTTAATTGCAAAGTTTTGAGACAAACTCTAGGCCTTTTATCCTGCCAAATATACCTTGACAGCATCTTGTTCCATTCATTGAATTGATTTTGATTAATCTCTATTGGTAGGGTCTGAAAGAGGTATAACAGTCTGGGCAGTATATTCATTTTAATAGACTCAATCCTTGAACTGAGACTGAAAAAAGGGATCAGGTTCCATCTTGCCATATCTTGCTTAATTTTTTTATCAAAAGGCTGATAATTACTTTCTGATAATTTTGCCAAATCTTTTGGCATAATGATGCCCAAATATTTGAAAGAGTCTGTTTGCCATGCCCAGGGATATCTACTTTCAATTTCTCTTGGTGGGCTATAGTTATATGAAAGTAATTGGGTTTATTTTATGTTGATCTGGTACCCTGATAATTGACCATATTGTTCAAAGGATTGCATCAATTTAGGTAAAGAGTATGTTGGTTGCCCTAGATACATCAAAATGTCATCCACGTAATTCCCCTGATATCTTCATTTTGTCTGATGTATTGAGCTAATGGTTCCAGATATAATGCGAAGAGTAGCAGTGACCATGCACAACCCTGTCTCGTGCCCCTTTCCAGGGTAAGACTATTTGATAAATATCCATTGATTTTAATCCTAGCAGTAGGGTTGTCATATCATGTCCGTAGTTTTAATAATTGTGTCTTGGAAACCAAATCTATGTAAAACTGTAAAGAAAATTCCAATTAACCGAATCAAATGCCTTTTCAGCATCCACGCTTATCATGATTGCTTCGATTTTATTTTTTTGTATATGATCCATAATGTGAAGTGTCCTTCATATATTATCTTGTGTTTGGCATTATCGTATAAAACTTGTCTGATCGTTACGTATCAGTATGGGTAGAAACTCCTCTAATTGTTTGGCCATGATGGAGGTAAATAACCTATAATCTACATTAAGAACGGATATTGGTTTAAATTACCCACATTCCATTTTATCCTTGCCTTCTTTCGGTATAGCTGAGATTATCGCTTCCTTCCAACTGGGTGGCATTTGTGCCTTTTTTAGAGCCCAGTTAAGTGTGGAGAATAGAACAGGAATTAACTTATTTTTAAATTCTTTGTACCACTCTGCCGTGTACCCATCTGATCCTGGTGATTTGCTTAATTTAAGCCTACTAATTGCAGCTTTTAATTCAACTTCAGTTATGTCAGCAGTCATCATTCTATTTTGTTCTTCGCTTAAAGTGGGTAACTCTAGAGAATTCAAGAAAGTGTCAATTTGCGTTATGCTTCCCCCTGAAACTTTGGAATATAGAGTTTTGTAAAACACTTCAAAAGTTTCTTGAATTTCACTTAGCTTATTTTTTATCATTTTCGTTCTTGGCTCCCTAATTTTATGAATTGTATTTTCTGCTATTTTTTTTTCAGTTTCCACTCCAGTATTTTCATAAACTTTGATCCATTTTCATAATGTTGCTGCTTCAGAAACATTACATTTTTCCTGATTTCCAAACTATTAACTTCATTCCTAATTTTTTTTAATTTCCCCTAATGTATCCTGTGCCAAATTCAATTTGTTTTTTTCTCTAGTTCCTTCAGCCTATTTTGTAATTCCTCTAATGTTTTATTCCTTATTTTTTTCTTATATGAAGATATGGCTATAATTTCCCCTCTTAAGACAGCCTTCAGAATATCCCATAAAATGGGAGGTGAAACCTCTCCATTATCATTAAATTCTAAATAGAGACCAATTTCTTTTATAATTTGTTCCTTAAAGTACGGATCATTGAGTAGACTTGAATTTAGTTTCCAAATAGTATACTTTGGTTGTAGGTCAAAATCAACAGATAAATATATAGATACATGGTGACTTACATCTATTGTCCCAATTCCACAGGTGTTTATTTTGACTTTCTCTTTTCCAAATGTTATGAAATAGTCTATTCTTGTATATACAGAATGGGGAGCAGAATAATGAGTCTTTCCCTTCTGACAGGGAAAAGGTCCCTCCATACATCAATTAAACCAAAAAGTGTATTAACTTTCTTATGTAAGGATTTTGTTTCATAGGTTTTTCTATTGGAAGAGTCTAAGTTTGGTTGTAATTGTAAATTTAACTCTCCCCCACATATCAGGAGACCTTTTGTTTCTGCTACCATAATATCAGTAATTTTCTGAAAGAAACCAATATCACTTCCCGGGGGTGCATATATATTCAATAGAGTAACTGAGTTTCCATCTATATTCCCCCTTACCAGAATATATCTGCCCTTTTTATCTCCCATTTCAAATATTTTTTCAAAATTTAGCTTACTTGAGATAAGAATAGCGACTCCTCTCCTATGTCCTGATTTATATGAGGAGAAAAACAAATAAGTGAAGCCCATTCTCTTTAGTTTTCTATGCTCATTATCACTTAAATGAGTTTCCTGTAATTATACTACATGGGCTTGTTCTTTTTTTCATTTTGGATAAAATTCTATTACGTTTGATTGGATTTAATAGCCCATTGACATTAAATGAAATGAATTTTACTTTGTCCTTAGCCATTTGTATTTATCTATCAATGTATCATTGAAATTAGCAGAATAAAACTTAATCGATCTACTCCCTGAACAAATAAGAACCAAGAAATGCAAATAGTAACAAAAATGGCAACGAACGTGTGATTCCAAGGCTGAGGTCTCTAGTAGATGACCCTGCGTTGAGCTAGAGGAAATGTCTAGCTGTGGGGGATAACCCCTCCTACTTGTGAGTTGAGGGCCCCCATTGCAGTATTCATAAATGTCGGTGAACAAATCCATTACACAGAAAAGATTTCCCTGTATATACATACACATACATATATGCACACACACCCACACACACACACACACACACATATATATATGCACACATATATATATATTCTCATTTAGGTGGGAAAAAAGAGTACGTGAGCGAATAAAGAAGAATAACTAAGTAATATAAAATCCACATTATAATAAGTATTTCTCGAGATAGGTATATCACCGTCTTCTTTTGCTGCCATTTAGCTTCTCAACATTTTTAAAGTTAGCCAAACCTTATGGCTCTTCTGGAGGGGGTGAGGACTGTCTTTGGAAAACTCCCGGTCTCTTCCTGATATACCTCTCTCAGCCTCCTCCCGTCTCCTGCCTTCTCGATTCTCGTACTATTTCCCAGGCGGAGCGGGATAATTCCTCTGCCAGGCTTTCCCTCGGTTTGATCACGCTGATGGCAACCCTCTGGCCTTCATGTCTGTAGTCGCCTCTTCCGCTGTCTGATACAGTTGGATCCAATCTTGATAAAACACTCGAAGTTTAGCCGGGTATGGAGTTTGAAATCTAATCCTTTCTTGCTTTAGTATTCACTTTACTTCAGAGTATTCTTTACATTTCTGCAGGACCGCGGGGTGGTTAATCTTGGTCGAAGTATATTAATTTATAGTCTAAAAACACCCTCTTCTTACCACAGGCTCTTCGTAGAATCTCCGCCTTGGTACTGTATCGAAGGAATTTAATTATTATTGAGCATGGCTTATCTGCTCTATCTCAGGTAGACTTCGGGACAAGCGCACGATGTGCTCTCTCAATTTCCAGCTCCATAGTCGAGTGAAGCTCCAGCACGTCCCGCAGCAAGTTTCCGACAAACTCCATCATAGACAAGCCCTCCACTCCTTCAGGAATGTCGTATATTCTGATACTTTTCCGCCATGATCTTCCCTCCAGGTCAAGCAGTTTACCTTCTTGTTGATTTAATATTTTTATCATCTTTCTTAGTATCCGTTCCATGTTTTGAATGCAATCTTCCACCTTCTCAATTCGAGTCTCTGCCATCGCTATTTTTTGATTGATGTTGGCGGGCTCTGACTTAGTATCATGTAGCTGCTGTTTTATATCTTTCTGGACCTCCCTTAAAATTTTGATCATATTTGCGCTTCACCTGAACGAGGCCCAGTGTACACCTCGCTAGCACGCGGTCGGGTAGGAGAGCCGCTCACTGCACTCCTCTAGGCCACAGGCTCCGCAGTGTCGCTTTTTTTTCCATTTGTTTTCCCCATTCTTGATCCTCTTATCAGTTCAAATACTTTCGAAAAGTACTATATTTGATGGGTTAACAGGGCTTAATACATGTTTTTCCGGAGGAGCTAGTGACTTAGGCTGCAATTCTCGATGATGACATTACCGGAACCCCCTCTGCACTCTTTCAACCTTATTAAAATCCTTCCTGTGATTCAGTGACCAAAACTGCACACAATACACCAAATTTGGCCTCAGCAATGCCTTATACAACCTCACCATAACATTCCAACTCCTATACTCAATACTTTGATTTATAAAGGCCAGTGTACCAAAAGCTCTTTTTACTACCCTATCTACCTGTGACACCACTTTTAGGGAATTTTGTATCTGTATTCCTAGATTCCTCTGTTCTACTGCACTCCTCAGTGCCCTACCATTTACCTTGTATGTTCTACCTTGGTTTTTCCTTCCTAAGTGTAATACTCACACTTGTCTGCATTAAACTGCATCTGCTATTTTTCAGCCCACTTTTTCCAGCTGGTCCAGGTCCCTCTGCAAGCTTTGAAAACCTTCCTCAATGTCCACTACACCTCCAATCTTTGTATCATCAGCTAATTTGCTGATCCAATTTACCACATTATCATCCAGATCATTGACATAGATGACAAATAACAATGGACATAGCACTAATCCCTGAGCACACCACTATTCACAGGCCTCCCTCAGAGAAGAAATCCTCCACTACCACTCTGTGACTTCTCCCATTGAGCCAATGTCTAATCCAATTTACTACTTCACCATGTATACCTAGCGACTGAATCTTCCTAACTAACCTCCCATGCAGCACCTTGTCAAGGGCCTTACTGAAGTCCATGTAGACAACATCCACTGCCTTCCTTTCATCCAGTTTCCTTGTAACCTCCTCGAAAAACTCTAATAGATTTGATAAACATGACCTATCACACACAAAGCTGTGTTGACTCTCCCTTATAAGTCCCTGTCAACCTAAATACTTATAGATCCTATCTCTTAGTACTCCTTCCAATAATTTCCCTACTACCAACATCAAACTTACCAGCCTATAATTTCCTGGATTACTTTTAGAGACTTTTTTAAACAACGGAACAACATGAGCTTTCCTCCAATCCTCCGGCACCTCACCCGTAGATACCAGCATTTTAAATATATCTGCCAGGGCCCCTGCAATTTCAACACTAGTCTCCTTCAAAGTCTGAGGGAATACCCTGTCAGGTCCTGGGGATTTATCTACTCTGACTTGCCTCAAGATATCAAGCACCTCCTCTTTTTCAATCTGTATAAGTTCCATGACCTCGCTACCTGTTTGCCTTATTTCCATAGACTCCATTCCAGTTTCCTTAGTAAATACAGATGCAAAAAAGACATTTAAGATCTCCCCCATTTCTTTTGGTTCCATACATTGCCGACCACTCTGATCCTCAAGAGGACCAATTTTATCCCTTACTATCCTTTTGCTCTTAATATACCAGTAGAAGCTCTTTGGATTATCCTTCACCTTGACTGCCAAAGCTACCTCATGTCTTCTTTAAGCCCTCCTGATTTCTTTCTTATTTTTTTTGCACTTTTTATATTCCTCAAGTACCTTATTTGCTCCCTGTTTCCTATACAAGTCATACATCTCTCTCTTCTTCTTTATCAGAGTTCCAATATCCCGAGAGAACCAATGTTCCTTATCCTTATTCACTTTGCCTTTAATCCTGACGGGAACGTACAAACTCTGCACTCTCAAAATGTCTCCTTGAAGGCCTCCCACTTAACAACAACATCCTTGCCAGAGAACAACCTGTCCCAATCCACGCTTTTTAGATACTTACTCATTTCTTCAAAATTGGCCTTTTTCCACTTCAGAACCTCAACCCGAGGACCAGATCTATCTTTATCCATGATCAAGTTGAAATTAATGGTGTTATGATCACCGGAACCAAAGTGTTCCCCTACCCACATTTCATCACCTATCCTAACTCATTTCCTAATAGGAGATCTAATATTGCATCCTCTCTAGTGGGTACCTCTATATATTGTTTAGAAAACTTTCCTGAACATGTTTTACGAACGCTAACCCATCTAGACCTTTAACAGTATGGGAGTCCCAATCAATACATGGAAAATTAAAATCCCCTATGTTTCCTGCAGTTGTCTGCTATCTCACTGCAGATTTGCTCCTCCAATTTTCGCTGACTATTGGGTGGTCTATGATACAACCCCATTAATGTGGTCATACCTTTCCTGTTTCTCAGCTCCACCCATATGGCCTCGGTAGACAAGCCCTCTAATCTGTCCTGCCTGAGCACTGCTGTAATATTTTCCCTGACTAGCAATGCCATCCACCTTTCATTCCTCTGCCTCTATCACGTCTAAAACATCGGAACCCTGAAACATTAAGCTGCCAGTCTTGCCCCTCCTGCAGCCAATAATGGCTACAATGTCATAATACCACACATCAATCCACGCCCTCAGCTCATCAGCCTTCCCCACAATACTCCTTGCATTGAAATAGACACACCTCAGAAGAATATTACCACCACACACAACCCTTCTATTTGTGACTTTGCATGAATTTTAACATCATTTAGTTTCACCCTCGATCCACTATCTGCTCTGGCACTTTGGTTCCCATCCCCCTGCAAATCTAGTTTAAACCACCCCCCAACAGCACTAACAAACCTCCCTGCAAGGATATCGGTCCCCCTGTAGTTCAGGTGTAACCTGTCTCTCTTGTACAGGTCCCACCTGACCCAGAAGAAGTCCCAATGATCCTGAAATCTAAAATGCTGCCCCCTACAACAGTTCCTCAGCCACCTGTTCATCCTCCAGAGCATCCTATTCTTACCCTCACTGGCACATGGCACAGGGAGCAATCCTGAGATTACCACCCTCGAGGTCCTGCTTTTTAACTTCCTACCAAGCTCTCTATACTCACTCTTCAGGACCTCCTCACTCTTTCTTCCTATGTCATTGGTACCAATGTGTACCATGACGTCTGGCTGCTCACCCTCCCATTTCAGGATGCTGTGCATGTGATCAGAGACATCCCTGACCTTGGCACCCAGGAGGCAACAAACCATCCGGGAGTCCCTGTCGCGACCACAGAACCTCCTGTCTGTACCTCTAACAATTGAGTCCCCTATCACTACCGCTCTCCTCTTCTTCCCTCCTCCTTTCTGCACTGCAGAACCAGACTCAGTGTCAGAGATCCAGCTTCCGCAGCTTGTCCCAGGTAGGTCATTCCCCCTCAACAGTATCCAAATCGATATACCTGTTGTTGAGAAGAATGGCCACAGGAGAGCCCTGCTCTGCCTGCCCTTTCCCCTTCCCTCGCTTGTTGGTAACCCAATTACCTGTGTGTTGCTCCTTTGGCGTAACTGGCTCCCTGTAGCTACTATCTATAAACTCCTCATTCTCCCAAATGATCCAGAGGTCCTGCTCCAGTTCCCTAACGCGGTTTGTTAGGAGCTGCAGCTGGATGCACTCCTTGCAGGTGTCGTTGTCAGGGAAACCGGAGGTCTCCCTGACTTCCCATATCCTACAAGAGGAGCATTCCAACATGCTGCCTGGAATTCTCTCTACTCTAAATAAGCAAAACAAAACTTACCGGAACCTACTCTCTCCTTTGCCTGTTCACACCGAAGCCCGTTGAGCCAAAACCGTCTCACTCTGACTCAGTCCACTCCGACTATGGCCACTGTATATGGAGGTCTTTTTTTTCACACCTTTGGCACGCTACATCACGTGCCTACGCAGTCTAGCCTCCTTTCCCCAATCAGTTAAAAAAAAATGACTTCTCTCCAAGATGTCTTTACTTCTTCACTCTCTGCCTCTTGCTTTGATAGGTGCAAGCCTCACATAAAATAAATAAGAATGACATCAGGGAGGATGATGTCCAGTGACAGATCCATTTATTTTGTTAAATACATGTTCATATAGCCATCCTCAATCACTGTAATACAGTAAAAATTGTATTTTTATTGTACTGTAATAAGTTAAGTAATACAATAAGACCTTTGGGTCTTCCACAAGGATTTAGAACTCTGAAATAGTCTTGTCGGTTGACATGCACTCCCCTTGACTCTACAAAGTCACCTGTCTACACCCCAGACATTGAAGTAAGTACTGGAACTGTACTCAGTAATCCATCATAATCTCCTTGTGCTTTTCAGCTTCTCAAGAGATTCTCCAAGAGAGAGCTCCTAACAAAGTGCCTGATTGTTGTGCTGAATAACAGTGTATGGTAATACTTGTTCAGTCTCGAGGGACAGGAGCATTATCAGTAACTTTCTGGATTCCTTTCTTTTAAAGTCCTAAACTTTAAAGTTTCTTTAAAGATTGTATGATTGTACTTTAAAAGTTTTGTTCAGAGTTAATCCTTCAAGAGTAAGCCAGTACTGGTCCTCAAGATAGGGAATTTGTAGAATGTCAGAGGATGTCCTTTTAGAAGAGTTTGTTATTGAGCCCACTAGGGGATCAGCTGTGCTGGACTGGGTGTTGTGCAATGATCCAGAGGTGGTAAGAGAGCTTAAGGTTAAGGAACAGTGATCACAAAATGATCGAGTTCACTTTGAAATTTGAGAAGGAGCAGCTAACTTCCAATGTGTCGGTATTTCAATGGAATAAAGGAATTTACAATGGCACGAGAGGGGAACTGGCCAAAGGTGACTGGAGAGGGACACTAGCAGGAAGGACAGCAGGACAGCAATGGCTTGAGTTTCTGTGAAAAATGAGGCAAGTGCAAGACAGATATATTCCAAATAAGAAGAAATTTTCAAATGGAAGAAGGTCACTACCATGGCTGACAAGTAAAGTCAGAGCCAAAGTAAAAGCAAAAGAGAGGGCATACAAGGAAGCCAAAGCTAGTGGGAAGATAGAGGATTGGGAAGCTTTTAAAAACTTGCAGAAGGAAACTAAGAAGGTCTTTCGGAAGGAAAAGATGAATTATGAAAGGAAGCTGGTGAATAATATCAAAGAAGATACCAAAAGCTTTTTTAAGTATATATGACTAAATGAATGAGTGAACTAAAAGCCAAGGGCAGCGATGTTTTGGATACAGATCCTCCACCATGGTCCCTCCTGTCTTCCTGTATTTGGCCCGCCCCCCTTGTCTTTATGCAACTACCATCAGACAGGATATACAGGAGTCCTGGGTCCCACGGCGTCAGGTTCAGAAGGAGTTGTTACCCTGCAGCCATCGAATTCCTGGACTGGCTTCCCTCACCTCAGCACTGAGCTGACTGCGCAGCTTGGAGACTCATTTTCGAGGAACCTGCTGCTCATGTTCTCAGTATTATTTGTTGAATTTGTATCTATTATTTGCATTATTTGTCCTCTTTTACACATTGGCTGTTTGCCGTTCTTTCCTGTGTGTGATTTTTTGTTAATTCTATTGTGTTTATTTGTTTTGTGGCTGCCTGCAAAAATGATGAATCTCAAAGTTGTACTTGGTTTACTGAAATTTACTTTCAACTTTGAACTTTGATATACAGATGGATGCTTCCTCTACCGTGGCCTGGCACTTAAGCTCAGGACAGGAACATCGCCAGGTAGCTGCTGCATGGCTAGAAAGGCTCGTCGGACACAGGCCCAGAAACTTCTTTAAGGACTGGTCCCATACATCCTGAATTCTCTTGCAGAAAGGGCCTCCGTGCAGCGTACCATCACACGGGAACACTTCCTGCACACCCTGCTCCACTTACTCACTCCTGGCTGCAGCCCGGTCACACTCCAGCAGTCAGCTCGGCCACCTTGCAGCGACTGGAGGCTTCTGAACGAGGATCTGCTGCAGAAAGCAGCTTTGTTAAACTGGTTCAAGCCGACAGCATATACTTTCCAAAGCCTGCATCCACTATTAAGAGTGCTCCATGATACAACCTTATTGCTCCCATCACGGAAGAGACCCTCCCCAGGCACTCAACTCTGTAACTGTACAAAAATATTACACCTGCCCCTGCTCTTGCCTCACCACCACCCAGAGCTCCAAACTGCCCCTGCTGGTGAGGTACTCCTTCGCATGCGAACACTGCAGTGTTATTCATCACATCCGGTGCTCCAGGTGCGACCGCCTAAATATCGATGAGACCGGACGAAGGCTGAGCGAGGGGTAGTGGGGGGAAGGAACAGCTTTCCCGGGCACTTTCCTTTTCCTGCCAGTGCTAGGTGAGGTTTCCCAGTGGCCAGACATTTCACTTCCACTTGCCAGTCCCATACCAACGTGTCTGCCCACAGCCTCCTCCACAGGGTCAAAGCCAAAGGCAAAATCCAGAGCACTGTGCACACAGTGTTGTCGGTGATCCCACGCATCTCTTTGACCCCAACCCCCTACCATCAGGCAGGAGGTACCGTAGGCCAGTTAGGATGACCTACCAAATCCCCTGCCACCACCCAGGTCTCACCATGTATGAAGCAGCATTAGTGGTGTATTGCTATTTCTATCATGTGTCTTGTAAATGGAAATTCATAAATGATTTGTGGTAATCGTACTTTGTGTTGTGTGTGTTAAATGTACCGTGTTGTGCATCTTGGTCAGGAGGGGCGATGTTGTGTTTCAGTGGTTCAATTGTTCAATTTAATATCAGAGAATGCATACACTATACAATCTGAAATCCTTACTCTTCGTAGCTGTACAATATACTGTGTATGTTAATCAAAAGGGCTTCTTAGTTTTGTTAAGAGTAGGAATGCTTCTTTGTATGATAAGTGCTTTCTCTCACAGTTGTTTAGCTTTGGACTTGCTGATATCGGGATTATATTCATTTGATAACCAAAGGGGAATGTTATTTTGTCTTGTGAGGCTGGGAGCTTGAGGGTTTTTGCGGTCTTTTCAGGGGAGTCGGGAAGAAGACGCCCAGGAAGGTGGACGTACGCTGCACTGCTCGGTCGACCACCAGGGTTGTCCCAGGTGCAAGGACGTGGAGGTCGGAGGAAAGTGACGAGGGGTCGAATGGTTCGATGGTTGAGCTCCAACGATGTGCACTAAACTGACTGAACTTTGATAAGTTGGTGCCTTTTACTTTATTTTCTTTTCCTTCATATATATTGTATTGCATAGTACCCTTTTAGTTTTAGTAAAATCTTTAAAGTGTATTCCATAGCGGTATCTAGTGTGAGTTTGATATGGTGTGTGTGCGCACAGCATAAACTTGATTCCCGTGTACGGGAGGTGGGGTTGGTGAGTGGCTGGATCTCCTTTTCCCCTGACATATACCAGCCTGTTGGGTAAGTGTTACATTTGTGGGGGCTCGTCCGGGATTGGATTATCAGGAGCTGTGGAATCGCGCAGGCAGCACTGCAGAGATGGACAGAGATAAGATTATTAACTGGTGTGAGTTGGAAGATGTACTGGTGCAGTATACCTGTGTAGTGAGCGGAGTGGATTTTCAAGTTTCGGGAGACACGTTAGTGCAGGGGTTAAGTTTGGTAAAAGGTATGGGGCAGGTAAAATTGGTAGCTAGACGGTGTGGTAAGGAGGTAGAGTCTAGTTGAGCATTGGTTCGTATGAATGCTGACATCATGACATTGAACTACCAGCGACAGTCAGTGTTCCAGGGGAGGCAGGGCCATGGGGGTTCCACATCCTTTCCGAGGGTGAGGATGAGTCAGATATTCACTGGCTCTCTGGAGTGAATAGAGGTGGCATGGACTATCCAGCAGGCTTATAGAAAGGGCCCCCTCCATCATTCGGGCAACTGATTAGAGAGGTGCAGGAGGAAGAGAGAGCGTTGGGGCGGAAAAGGGGCTCGGGCCACCGGGAGCAATCCTCAGCAATACAGGAAGTGGTGGCTGGGTGGAGGACTGAAAACCCCCAGGGGAGTAGGGACCCCCCCCCTCTGAAGGGGAAGGACAGGGAAGGTACCCACTCCCGGGGGCTGACCGTGCAGTGGTTGGGAGCGGGGGCCATCCTGGGAGAGGAGGAGCGGCAGACAGCGTGTGCTTTAACTGTGGGAAAGAGGGGCATTTCAGGCAGGACTGTGGGCGGCCGAGGGTGTGCTATAGCTGTGGAGAGGAGGGACACTTTCAGTGGGATTGTGAGAGACAAGGAGTCCCACGGAGGGCAAGCCCCCCTGCGACTAAGAAGGGAGAGGTGTCGGGAAACTTAGGAGAGGCTCAGTGAGGGAACGGACTGGAGCCTCTGGAGGAACACGTTCCCAGAGATCAGCCAGGGGACCACCAGGTGCCCACACCTCTATTCCAGATGGGCTGGTAGGACCCCCGTGACAGTGTGTGTCTACGGATAGAGGGAGTTTACGCCAAAGCCGTTCTTGATACGGGATCGCAGGTGACCTTATTGTACCAGCTGTTCTACAACCAGTATCTAAAGCATTTGCCCGTAGCCCCATTTGACACCCTGCAGATTTGGGGTGTGAGTGAAGGTGATTACCTGTTGGATGGGTAACTATCGGTGCGATTGGAGTTCTCGGAGGGCGATGTGGGAGTGTCTGAAGCTATTGAGGTGTTGGTGTTGATGTGTCCTGGCCCGGTGGTGCTGCCCTCCTGGTGGGAACTAACTGCGTGACGGCTCCTGGGAGCTTGTAAGGAGAAGGGGGGGGAACACTTTCTGGAGACCCTCTCGGTGCATCCAATGTATCGAGCGGTATTCGAAGAAGGGTTTGCCCCCAAGGGCTAGACCCGGAATGTAAATGAGGGATGGTGTGGTGCACGCAGGCAAGGCCCAAGGTGAAGGTAGGGGAGGACCAGGGGAGGTAGCACTAGTGATGGGGACCCCCAGATTCCCCGGAATGCCGACGGGCAAAGCCCTGTTAGTAGATGCTCCAGACGATCTTGAAGGGGAGACACGATTTTCAACGGGAGCGCTGGTGAGGCCCGAAGTGCAGAGACCGGGGTGGTACATGCAAGGCGTATAGCCGTAAGTGCCAGGAACACTACGGCAAGAGAAATCACCTTTAAAAGGGGAATGCCGCTGGCGCATCTGTTTCCAGTGACGATAATGTCTAGCGCCCCAGTGAGGACCCCTAACGGGGAGGGGTGGAGCATCGAAGGGAGCTGACCGCTGAAGCCTTTAACTTCGGGGATTCTCCTGTGTCGCCGGAGTGGAAACACCGGCTGGTGGAGAAGATGCTGAAGATGGAAGCCACACCATCCGATTGACTGAGGGCACCCAGTTCTGAGAGAGATCCCGGCGGCTGGCTCCGGCAGATGTTGAGGACGTGCAACAGCACTTGTGCAAATTGAAGGAAGCCGGAATCATAGCTGAGTCCCGAAGTCCTTATGCGTCCCCAATAGTGGTGGCACGGAAGAAGAATGGGAGGGTGCGCATGTGTGTTGACTACAGGACGTTGAATCGGCGAACTGTCCCTGATCAATATACTGTCCCAAGAGTCGAGGATGCGCTGGCCTGCCTGAGCGGTGCAAAGTGGTTCAGTGTGCTGGATTTAAGAAGTGGGTATCACCAGATCCCGATGAGTGAGGGCAATAAAGAGAAGACGGCCTTTATCTGCCCACTGGGGTTCTTTAAGTTCAAACGAATGCCCCAAGGCATATTGGGGGCCCCAGCCACCTTCCAGAGGCTCATGGAGAGAACTGTGGGGGATATGAATCTGTTGGAGGTGCTGGTGTACCTGGACGATGTGATAGTGTTTGGATCGACTTTGGAGGAACATGAGGAGAGGCTGTTAAAGATATTAAGCCGGTGTAAGGAGGAAGGGCTGAAGCTTTCCCTGGACAAATGCCAGTTCTGCAAGTTGTCGTTCAGCTACGTTGGCCATATCATTTCGCGAACGGGAGTGGCTACTGATCCAGCCAAGATAGAGGCCGTGACCACCTGGCCGAGACCACAGAAAGTGAGCGCTCTCATTTTTGGGGTTCTGTGGGTATTACCGCCGATTTGTGAAAGGATATGCTAAAATGTGTCACCCGTTGACACAGCTGTTGGGTGGCTATCCCCTGGTGGGAAAGAAAAGGAAGGGGGACTGGAGGCAAGACGCTGAAGGATACTGGAACCCGGTGGAACCTTTCAGCTCGAGATGGGATGATCGATGTGAAGAGGTGTTCCGATCTTTGAAAAGGGCGCTGACCCAAGCCCCGGTGTTGGGTTTTGCTGATCCCGAAAAGCCATATGTGCTGCATACGGATGCCAGCTGAGAGGGTCTCGGGGCTGTTCTGTACGCGCGGCATAAACTTGATTAACACAGCACCTGCGTGTAGGGGAGGTGGGGTTGGTGAGTGGCTGGATCTCCTTTTCCCCTAGACATATACCAGCCTGTTGGGTAAGTGTTACATAGCCATCCAGGAAACAGTAACAAAATGCTAAAGAACGAATGACAGAAAACGTTAGAGCTGGAAAGACCCCCCCCCCCCCTCCACTGCTTGCTCCAGCAGAATCAACTCCCACCACCCACCATTGAAGCAATACCAAAGCCCTCGGAGTCCACCAGCACCTCGCCATCCCCGACAGGCTGTTTCTCTTACTGCTAGGGAGAGAGCGATAGTGCTCCTGTCACAGCAAGATGGAGACTAGCAGCTTGTTGTTTGCATGTTACATTCTGCGGCTTGTCGAGTTCCCCCGACTCAAGGGCCTTCTATCAACAGCAGTGTACACTGCTGCCTCGAGGTTTCAAGCTCCCGCGACGCTGGCGAGGTGTCGGGTCGTCCACAGGGCCGCACCCTGAAGGTGCACATCGTCAGAGCTTCACTTGGAGATCCTGAACTGCAGGCCGCTCAGCGAGTTCTGAGAGCGAGAACCCGTTGCCGTGAAGAACCGCAGTTCGAGAGGATCACAAACTCCGACAGAACCCCAACCACATCGAAAAGTGAACAAAAGATATTAAAAGAGAAAACTGTTTCGCAGGTGAACCGGAAGAAGTCACCCAAGTCTGCAAAAACGTCTGGCGCCATCTAAAGTCGACATGTATATATACCGCTGAATGACAGTAAATTTAAACTTCAAATTAGAGGAACAGCACCTATTTTAAGCATTTGTTTATCGCACCAAGCACCCGGCACCCAGGATAAGTCTTCTTTACATAATAAAATTGTCCATATATTTCAGTGCTCCCTTCATAGCTTGTTGAGCGCATTCTCCATGTGCTTTGCACTTACATTCCAGTTCCCTTGCAGACTATGGGCCTGAATGAGTGGATGTGGAGAGGATGTTTCCTATGGTAGGGTGAGTCTAGGACCAGAGGACAGAGCCTCAGAACAGAGGGGCTTCCTTTTAGAATGGAGATGAGGAGTAATTTCTTCAGCCAGAGAGTGGAATTCATTGTCATTGGCAGCAGCGGAGGCCAGGTCATGATGAAATGGCGGAGCACACTCAATGAGACAAATGGCCTGATTCTGCCCCTGTGTCTTCTCACTGTTACCATCAGAGAGTGTCTGCAGAAATCCGGAGGCACACACTCAACATTTTAGGATCAGCTTCTTCCCCTCCACCGTTCAATTTTTGAATGGACAATATAGCCATGAATGCTGAACCACTAATTTTGCTCTCTTTTTTGGCATTACTTACTTAATTTTTTATGTAAAAGGTGTTTATGAAGGCGATTCATGTAGAGCTCAGTGACACCTCTCTCTCTCGCGCGCGCACACACACACACACACACACACACACACACACACACACACACACACACACACACACACACACACACACACACACACACACACACAGAGATTGGGTTCGAACGTGGAACTAGCTGTAATGCAGCCACCCTACCCAGGGAACTGATTTTTCGGGCTGTGGAGGTTCCGATTAATCCCCGAGGAACTCACCTCCTCCATTTCCTCCTTTCTTCTTTCTTATCTTTACCTTTCAGCCCTTTACCACCTCCCTCTCATAGCTCTTCGCTCTACACCTGAAGGCAGAGACGGGAAAATCTAGCTGAGTGAGATAGGTATTTTTATTTATTCACGGTCCAAACTTTCAGCATTCTTTACAGCGACAACCTCTCCCTAGTTGGGGGATGATCAATATAAAACAAGTGGAATCCATTTCCCAAATAGCGGTGCATAGCATTGAGAAATCCAAGTGGTTGAGATGGAAACAGCACATCAGACCCACTTTGCAAGGATTACTTATTGTTTTGTTGTTACTGACATATGAGGTGAAATTTGCAGAGTAGCGCAGTACACAGGCACTAAAATCTGTAAGTTTTAAAAGTACCAAGAGAGCTACAATCCCCATGATACCAAATGAGATACTTGCAGCACAAGGTGAAACCCCAGAGCTAGTCCAAAGACAATTAGACATAAAAGGTAAGCGATCCAAGGAATATTGCACTGAGAAAATACAATCCATATACTAAATAGAAAAACTTTTAAAAACCTCTGGCTGATAAACACAGATTTCTTGTTACTGACATATAAGGTAAAGTTTGCGGAGTTGTACAGTGCACAACCATTGAAATCTATAAATTATAAAAATAAGTGTAATGTCCTGGTTAAGATTTCTACTTCTATGCTGTGAGGTATTTTATTTTAGCAGTTTTCTGTAAAACAATGTGCCCTGCTGTTAAGTGTTTTGGCCTCTGCCAAAGATAGGCACCTAATATTGATTGGCACTTGTTTAGTTCCAAGAGTTTAGATGGGACAGAGTTTGTTAAGTGTGTCCAGGACGGATTCCTGTCACAGTATGTTGACAGGCCGACTAGGGGGAATGCCATACTAGATCTAGTATTAGGTAATGAACCGGGTCAGGTCACAGATCTGTCAGTGGGTGAGCATCTGGGAGACAGTGATCACTGCTCCCTGGTCTTTAGCATTATCATGGAAAAGGATTGAATCAAAGAAGAGAAGAAATTTTTTAATTGGGGAAGGGCAAATTATGAGGCTACAAGGCTAGAACTTGCTGGTGTGAATTGGGATGATGTTTTTGCAGGGAAATGTACTATGGATGTGGTCGATGTTTAAGGATCTCTTGCAGGACGTTAGGGATAAATTTGTCCCGGTGAGGAAGATAAAGAATGGTAGGGTGAAGGAACCATGGGTGACAAGTGAGGTGGAGAATCTAGTCAGATGGAAGAAGGCAGCATATATGAGGTTTAGGAAGCAAGGATCAGATGGGTCTGTGCTGTCTTTATGACAGTTATTTAGTTTATAATATTTTTGCTTAGTAATTCATTCGATAGTATTTTCTAGTTAGAATTAGAAGTGTTTAAAGTATATTCATTGCATGTAAAATATATCGGCATGCGATGACGTCACATCCGGTTTCGCCGCGTCTTGTGGGAAAATACCGGTTTGAGATTAACGCGAGGGTGGGGGCTCACCACGAGGCACACCTGAGCAGAAGTTGTTTTGCAGGCATGAGAAATCACAGTGAGAGCAACGCTGTAAGTTAATAGATAATCGATATTTGAACTAAGATGTTAATGCCGATCCTGTTAGAGGTAACGACGGTCGATAATGTTTATGCTTTCGTTAGTTAAAGAGTTGCGGATAGTTTGCATGGAAGTGTATTTAAAGTAGTCAATGGAGCAGGTAAACTCTGCCTGTATACTGCACCTTAATGTAATGTAGTTATAGTCACCTTTGCAAGTATTTACAATTGAAATGTGATATTAAGGAAGGAACAAATACTGTATCAATCTTGTATTGTTTTATCAACAGTTTTCACCATATGTTAATGTGAAGAGTGAACAGTAAATGGTTAATCTTACTGCGATCTGGTTCTTATTGACTGTGGTTTATCTCGACGTTTAATTCGGCGTTTCGTTACACGCGAAGGAGAACGTTACAGGGTCTATTGAGGAATATAGGGTAGCAAGACAGGAGCTTAAGAAGGGGCTGAGGAGAGCAAGAAGGGGGCATAAGAAGGCCCTGGTGAGTAGGGTAAAGGAAAACCCCAAGGCATTCTTCAATTATGTGAAGTACAAAAGGTTGACAGGAGTGAAGATAGGACCGATTAGAAATAAAGGTGGGAAGATGTGCCTGGAGGATGTGGAAGTGAGTGAGGTCCTCAATGAATACTTCTCTTCGGTATTCATCGATGAGAGGGAACTTGATGACGGTGAGGATGATATGAGTGAGGTTCATGTTCCGGAGCATGTTGATATTAAGGGAGAAGAGGTGCTGGAGTTGTTAAAATACATTAGGATGGATAAGTCCCCAGGGCCTGACGGAATATTCCCCAGGCTGCTCCACGAGGCGAGGGAAGAGATTGCTGAGCCTCTGGCTAGGATCTTTATGTCCTCGTCCACGGGAATGGTACCGGAGGATTGGAGGGAGGTGAAAGTTGTCCCCTTGTTCAAAAAAGGTAGTAGGAATAATCCAGGTAATTAAGGACCAGTGAGCCTTACATCTGTGATGGGAAAGCTGTTGGAAAAGATTCTTAGAGATAGAATCTGTGGGCATTTAGAGAATCATGGTCTGATCAGGGGCAGTCAGCATGGCTTTGTGAAGGGCAGATCATGTCTAACAAGCCTGATAGAGTTCTTTGAGGAGGTGACCAGGCATATAGATGAGGGTAGTGCAGTGGATGTGATCTACATGGATTTTAATAAGGCATTTGACAAGGTACCACATGGTCGGCTGATTCAGAAAGTCAGAAGGCATGGGATCCAGGGAAGTTTAGCCAGGCGGATTCAGAATTGGCTTGCCTGCAGAAAGCAGAGGGCTGTGGTGAAGAGAGTACATTCGGATTGGAGGGTTGTGACTAGTGGTGTCCCAAAAGGATCGGTTCTGGGACCTCTACTTTTCGTGATTTTTATTAACGACCTGGATGTTCGGGTAAAAGGGTGGGTTGGCAAGTTTGCAGATGACACAAAGGTTGGTGGTGTTGTAGATAGTGAAGAGGATTGTCAAAGATTGCAGAGAGATATTGATAGGATGCAGAAGTGGGCTGAGAAGTGGCAGATGGAGTTCAACCCGGAGAAGTGTGAGGTGGTGCACTTTGGAAGGACAAACTCCAAGGCAGAGTACAAAGTAAATGGCAGGATACTTGGTAGTGTGGAGGAGCAGATGGATCTGGGGGTACATGTCCACAGATTCCTGAAAGTTGCCTCACAGGTAGATAGGGTAGTTAAGAAAACTTATGGGGCGTTAGCTTTCATAAGTCAAGGGATAGAGTTTAAGAGTCGAGATGCAATGATGCAGCTCTATAAAACTCTGGTTAGGCCACACCTGGAGTACTGTGTCCAATTCTGGTCGCCTCACTATAGGAAGGACGTGGAAACATTGGAAAGGATACAGAGGAGATTTACCAGGATGATGCCTGGTTTAGAGAGTATGGATTATGATCAGAGATTAAGGTAGCATCATTCTTGATGCTTCGAGACTCAAAAGACCCTGTCATCAAGAACATCCAGCCAGTTGTGAGATCAGGTAGGAAGTGGTCAGCCCGGGCAGCAGTTGATGAGGCAGAGTCTAGATTGAAGCACAAGGAGACGGTTGGGGCTACCCAGCTAGGCTGCCAGGGTCTTGGATGGACAACCTACAAGTGGTGATCATCTTCTACAGGTAAGAAGCATTGTGAGCTTGTAATGCATGAAATACGAGAGGTAGAAGAGGTTAGCTAAAGCAGCTGGCCTGACCAAACAAGGGGCTTGGACCTGGTGGGAAAGTGTTGAACAACGACATCTATCTTGGAATATCCTGTGGCAGATGGAACCACTCCGCATTTCTTTTCGATACAGAGCAGTGTATGACCTACTCCCAACACCTGCCAACCTCAGCACCTGGTATGAAGAAAAGACAGATAGGTGTGCTGCTTGTGGTGAGAAGGGAACACTTCAGCATATTCTGAGTGCATGCAGAGTCAATCTTTCCAGCGGCATGTACACTTGGAGACATAACAACGTTCTCAAAGTTGTAACAGAAGCGGTTGAGCAGCAAGTACCGCAGCACAACTTATCTCATGCCCCATGCTGCACAGAACATCGCATATCATTTGTGTAAGATGGCTCCAAGTCAAGGGTGTACAGCGCAGGCCCACGATCAAGCATACTTTCTTCAGCCAATGATTGGTGTGTCAAGGCCAACCTGGACGGGAAAGGCGGTTTCCCGAAGCAAATAGTTTTCACCACATTGCATCCAGATATAATCGTCTGGTCTGACACCTGTAGAGAAGTGGTTATTGGTGAACTCACAGTCCCCTGGGAAGACAACATCAATGAAGCCCATGAGCACAAGTTAACTACGTATGCAGAATTAAGATCAGAGGGCAGAGACAGAGGGTGGAAGGTCTCATGCTATCCATTCGAAGTAGGGTGCCGTAGTTCACTTTCCAGAAGTGGCTACGTGACCTTGGCTTTACTAAACGAGAGATCGTCAACCAGCAGGGCTGTAGCTGAGACAGCAGAGGCAGGATCATCATGGGTGTGGACTAAGTTCGTCCAGAGGGGCAGATAGTCGGACAGTGTATCCATCTTTTGTAAACTCTTCAGTAGCTGCATAGATACCTGAAGAGTAGACTATCTATTGGATGGAAGTGACCAACAACTCTGATAGAGGCAGTTGCCAAGTTGTTAAGCTCATCAGTGGGAGGTGGTGCTTCAGCACTGCTGGCCCACCAACTCGAGGGAGTCTTGATCATAGGCGGGCCGAAACTCCTGAAGACAGGTGGCAGATCAGCTGATGATCCCACTGATGATAGCACAGGTCAGTTAACATCTTAGTCCACGTGTACTTTCAATTCAGGGAGCTAGGGCTTTACTGTTTGGAGAGAAGGAGGATGAGAGGAGACATGATAGAGGTGTACAAGATATTAAGAGGAATAGATAGATTGGACAGCCAGTGCCTCTTCCCCAGGGAACCACTGCTCAGTAAAAGATAAGGGGAGGGAAGTTCAAGGAGAATATTAGAGGAAGGTTTTTTATTCAGAGAGTGGTTGGTGCGTGGAATGCACTGCCTGAGTCAGTTGTGGAGGCAGATACACTAGTGAAGTTTAAGAGACTACTAGACAGGTATATGGAGGAATTTAAGGTGGGGGGTTATATGGGAGACAGGGTTTGAGGGTCGGCACAACATTGTGGGCCGAAGGGCCTGTAATGTGCTGTACTATTCTATGTTCTATGTTTATAGGGAGGCATCCAACTTAGGAATGTTATGCCAACCAATCAAAATTGTGGGATCTGAGAGAAGGTTCTGGAGAGCTGAGTGGGAAGGACAGTATGATTTGGAGTCATTTTGGTGCGGGAGCTATGCAGTGGAGCATGAGGGATGATGTGGAAGAATGATGCTTAAGGGAGAGACCCTTTGGAAGAAGTGCTTTGTGCAGATGAATGGCCCAAAGGAGGAAGTACCAATATTCCTGAGAGAGCCAGTTCGTTCAAGATGGTCTTCGAGGGAAGGTTGAACTGTGCCTGGTGTCCTTCACATAGAATGTGGCTTCAGCGTGTGAGTAAAGTGATACCAAGACTACTCCAGAAATGAGCTCCAACATTTACATGCACATTGGACTAGTTTAACTGTAATGGGCCCTTTGATCTGTAACTGCTTGTTAAAGTGGAACATTTAGTAAATATACTTCCCTTACAATTTGTTAATTTTCTGGCGAATGATAACTTTGCATGGAGCAGTATTTACACAGCATTCACAACAATCGGAACATCATAACTTTACTGTTTGGTTGAACCGCAAATCATACTGACCCTTGACGTATATTGTTTATGAAAGATGGCCTTCTCACCCCTGAGTAACGTGGCTGTTAGGTGAGTTAGCTAATGAGCCGAGTTTGTATATGAGCCCTAGTGAGAGGGTTATAAAGATAGGAATAAGAAAGCCGTCTTCATGGACCATTCAGAAATCTGAAGAAGAGACTTTCTGTAAATCATTGACTCTACATCTTCGGGTTCATGTACATCCTCCACGATGGCTAGTAACAAGACGACGATATATCCCGGCTGGTGAGAGTCCACCTGGAAAATGAACTGCAGGGTAGTGTTCAGGTACATACAGGTGTAAATCAGCAATCATGTCATTTTAATTGCCAAAATAGTGCTGGCAGGACTCAGTAATGGCAATGTCATTGTATATCAAGTGTAGATTGTTTGACTTTCTTTCAAAGGAGATGGGCATTGAAGGCTGCTTCTGCGAGCGAGTGTATCACCAAGCCTGCCTGTGGTTGACAGGCTCGTGTTGTATACAAGCCTTGACTGCTTAATTTTTAGCGACATCAAAATTGTCAACTGATCGCCAAACTCTCCCACTGCTATCCTCTCATAGAGTCAAAGTCATAGATCAATACATCACATAAACATGTGCTTCGGCCCATCTAGTCCATGCTGAACTAGTAATCTGCCTATCCCCATCAGTCAGGACCACAGCACTCCATACTCCTCCCATCCATGTACCTATCCAAAGTTCTCTTAAATGTTGCAAGCAAATCCATATCCATTACTTCTGCTGGCAGCTTGTTCCACACTCTCACCACCTTCCCTCATATCCCCTTAAACATTTTATCTTTCACCTTTAACCATAACCATTAAGTTCTAGTCTCACCTAACCTCAGTGGATTTACCCTATCTATACCTATTATAACTTTGTAGACGTGTATCAAGACTCCTCTCATTTTCCTGTGCTCTGCGGAATAAAGTCCTAATCCATTCACACTTTCCCTATAACTCAGGTCCTCAAGCCTTGACAATATCCTTGTAAAATTTCTCTTCACTCTTTCAATCTGATTGGCATCTTTCCATTAGGCGGAAGACCAGACCTACATTCAATACTCTCTAGAAACAACATCACTGTGCTGCGAATGGTTTGATCGAGGACATGGTATCCACGAAAAGTGTCTGGTGAGCATTTTAGGTATTTATTTCTGAACTTGAATGGTTTGTGGGTCTGTTAAATATTTGCCCGCAGAACGATTATGTTCTGAGTCCAGTTACCATCCCGTCCTTGTGGAGTGCGCACGTCTCGCCGGATTAAACTATTAGCACGGCGGAATATAGTGATGAAAGATTACATGGTGAACCACCTGAGGATCATTGTGTACCACATCTTGTCACCCAGTTAACCACGAATGGCTTAGTTTTGAAAAACAAATGTCTCCAGTTCCTAGAATTCTGAAACAAAAAAAAAGAGAAATGCTCAGAACGTAGGTGGCACGGTAGCATAGTGGTTAGCACAATGCTTTACATTGCAGTCGATCCAGGTTCAATTCCTGCCGCTGCCTGTAAGGAGCTTGTACGTTCAACCTGTAACCGCATAGGTTTTCTCCGGGTGCTCCAATTTCCTCCCATGGTCCAAACACGTAGCACTTGGTAAGTTAATTGGCCATTGTAAATTGTCCTGATTAGGCTAGGGTGAAGTCAGAGGACTGCTGGGCAGCTCGGCTCGTTGCTCTGGAAGAGGCTATTCTGCGCTGTATCTCAAATACATAAATAAATAAATTCTCAGCTGGCCCAGTGGAGAGAGAGATTATAACCTATTTCTTTCTTTCTCTGCAGATGCTGCCCGGCTGACTGAGCATTTCTAGCATTTGTGTTTTATGTTGAACCTTATGACAGATATCTTAACTTGTGACCCGTAGGAGAACAGAAAGAGAAGTAAAGCAGGGTAACAATAGAAGGAAAGAGATGAGAAGAGGGTGGAGGTGTAAAGAGCAGTGGAGATGTCCTCTGAAGGGTTAAGTGGTCCGTGTAAATTGCCCCTGGCATATCAGTAAGTGAGAGATTTGGGAAAGGGTGGACAGAAATATGGGAGGAGTAGGTTGATTTGTGTTACGTAACAACACTCTTCAGCTGGAGCAATACTATTAACATAACAGGATAAAGCAACATACCCAAATGCTGGCGGAACTCAGTAAGTCAAGCAGCTCATACGGAAATGAACAGATGGTCGACGTTTCAGGCCATGACTCTTCTTTGGGACTGAGAAGGCAGAGGGAGCTGCTGGACAGCATCTGAGTTCCTCTAACATTCCGTGTGTGTTGCTTTTAACTTCCAGCATTTTCAGACTTACACGTGTTTGCAATCAAATAACAGTCTGTACATATAAAACTTGTTTAAGTGGCTCTTAAAACTCGTCTGAATGTAGAAGAATGAGACGTGAGCTATTGAAACGTGCAACGGGATAGATAAACTACTTATGTCAAGAATGTATCCAACAGTTGGAGTAAGTAAAATCAAAGAAAAGTTATTATCAAACTATGTGTATTTCAACTTATGCTACCAAGACTCATTTCCCAATGGTACAGGAAGATTATATAGTTTAATACATAGCTTTAGGATCACTGGGCTCTTTTGCTGGGAGGCTGGGGCCTCTACAGAATGAGCGGTTTGCACCTGAACTGGAGGGTGACTAATACCCTTGCGGAATGCTGTGTGCTGGGGTTTAAACTGGAGATACAGGGGAATGGGAGCCAGAGTGCCAGAACAGTTAGTGGAGAGGTTGTGGAGGTTTATCTTGGTAAGACCGCAAACAAAGTCAGGAATCAAAAGATTGAGCACAATGCGACTATTGTCAATGAGCTGCCAGTATTTCAATGCACGAAGTATCGTAGAAAATGCAGATAATACTTTTAAAGGGAGGTAGCTGGTTGACAATCAGGCAATGTGTATTGAGGAGAGGCTGCTGATAGGGTAAAATTGCAGTCAACAGGATGAGTTGCAATGTAAAAGGTGAACAAAATCAAAAAGGGTAAATACAGGACTGAAGGTGTTATATCTGAATGCACACAGTATACGGAATAAGGTAGATAAAGTTGCAGCACAGTTGCAGATTGACATGTATGATATTGTAGGCATCACGGAATCATGGCTGAAAGAAGATTATACCTGGAAGCTTGATGTCCCAGGATACACATTGTATTGAAAAGACAGGAGGGAAGGCAGAGGGGCGGTGTTGCTCTTTTGGTAAAAATTTCAACCAAATCATTGGAAAAAGATTACATAGGGTTGTACTCATTGTCTGTAAAGCTAAGGAACCGCAAGGGTAAAAAGACCCTGATGGGATTTGTATAGAGATCCCCAAACAGAGTACAAATTACAATGGGAGATAGAAAATGCATGCCAAAAGGACAATATCATGGGGGATAATCAGGTTGGTGCTGTATTCCAAGAGAGGGCCTTTTCCTAGAATGCCTATGAGTTTACTCTCTAGAGCTGCTCATGGTCAAGCCCTCTAGGGTATCCAAATATTCTGGATTAGGTGTGTTCAATGAGCCAGAATTGATTAGAGAGCTTAAGGTAAAAGAACCCTTAGGGCAAAGATATCATAATATGATCCCATTCACCCTGAAATTTGAGGACAGCTGAAGTCCTATGTATCAGTATTACGGTGGGGTATAGGGGTTTACAGAGGCATGGGAGTGGAGTTGGCCAGAATTGATTGGAAAAGGACACTGGCAGGGATGACAGCAGAGCAGCAATTCGGAAGGAACAGGATATATACATCCCAAAGAGTAAGAAGTATTCTAAAGGAAAGATGACTCAACCATGGCTAACAAGAGAAGTCAAAGCCGATATAAAAGCCAAAGAGAGGGCATATAATACAGCAAAAAAAAATAGTGGGACATTAGGGGATTCAGAAACTTTTAAAAACCAACAGAAGGAACTAAAAAATCATTAACAAGGTAAATACAGAATACCAAAGTGACTAACAAATAATATTAAAATGGATACCAAAAATTTCTTAAGATATATAAACTGTAAAAGAGAGGTGAGAGTGGATATCAGGCCACTGGAAACAATGCTAGAGAGGAAGTAAAGGGGGACAACGAAATGGCAGAGGACCTGAATATGTATTTAAGAAACATAGAAAACCTACAGCACAACACAGGCCCTTTGGCGCACAAAGCTGTGCCGAACATGTCCTTACCTTAGAAATTACCTAGGCTTACCCATAGCCCCCTATTTTTCTAAGCCCCATTTACCTTAAAAAACCCTATCATTTCCACCTCCACCGCCACCACCAGCAGCCCATTCCACACACTCACCACTCTCTGCATAAAAAATTTACCCCTGACATCTCATCTGTACCTACTTCCAAGCACCTTAAAACTGTGTCCTCTTGTGGCACCCATTTCAGACCTGGAAAAAGGCCTCTGACTATCCACATGATCAATGCATCTCATCATCTTATACACCTCTATCAGGTCACCTCTCATCTTCTGTCACTCCAAGGAGAAAAAGGCTGAATTCACTCAACCTATTCTCATAAGGCATGCTCCCCAATCCAGGCAACATCCTTGTAAATCTCCTCTGCACCCTTTCTATGGTTTCCACGTCCTTCCTGTAGTGAGGCGACCAGAATTGAGCACAGTACTCCAAGTGGGGTCTGACCAGGGTCCTATATAGCTACAATGTTACCTCTCGGCTCTTAAACTCAATCCCACGATTGACGAAGGCCAATGCACCATATGCTTTCTAAACCAGCAGTTTTGAGTGTCCTATAGACTCGGACCCCAAGATCCCTCTGATCCTCCACACTGCCAGAAGTCTTACCATTAATACGATATTCTGCCATCATATTTGACCTACCAAAATGAACCATTTCACACTTATCTGGGTTGAACTCCACTTCTCAGTCCAGTTTTGCATTCTATCAATGTCCCACTCTATTCTCTGACAGCCCTTCACACTATCCTCAATACCTCCAAACTTTGTGTCATCAGCAAATTTACTAACCCATCACTCCACTTCCTTACCCTGGTCATTTATAAAAATCACGAAGAGTAGGGGTCCGAGAACAGATCCCTGAGGCACACCACTGATGACCGACCTCCATGCAGAAAATGACACTTCTACAACCACTCTTTGCCACCTGTGGGCAAGCCAGTTCCGGATCCACAAAGCAATGTCCCCTTGGATCCAATACCTCCTTACTTTCTCAATAAGCCTTGCATGGGGTACCTTGTCAAATGCCTTGCTAAAATCCATATACACTACATCTACTGCTCTACCTTCATCAATGTGTTTAGTCACATCCTCAAAAAATTCAATCAGGCTCGTAAGGCACGACCTGCCTTTGACAAAGTCATGCTGACTATTTGTAATCCTATTATGCCTCTCTAAGTGCTCATAAATCCTGCCTCTCAGGATCTTCTCCATCAACTTACCACCACTGAAGTCAGACTCACTGGTCTATAATTTCCTGGGCTATCTCTACTCCCTTTCTTGAATAAGGGAACAACATCCACAACCCTCCAATCCTCAAGAACCTCTCCCGTCCTCATTGATGATGCAAAGATCATCGCCAGAGGCTCAAAATATCCCAAACCATGAAATCATGGCGTGGCAGAAATTGCAGGGCTGCACCCACTCATGGTCATGCTTCTAAGTAAAAACAGTTGAGAGAGAAGAGGGAGGAGAAAAGATGCTGACAACATTCAATCCACAGCTAACATCAAGTCTTCATTCGCTGCCACAAGGAAGAACCCACCTATAAACAAGGACCCCTCCCATCCTGCCATATTGGTCCTTTCCCTTCCTATCGGACTATGATACAAAATCTTTAAAACGTATGTCACCAGCCTCAGTGACATCTTTTATCACGCTATTATAAGACAATCCAATGGACCTCTAGTATAATACAGATGAGCCTTGCACATTTTGTCTTTCAGCACTGCACTTTCTCTGTAACTCTATACACTGCATCCTGATATTGCCTTTCCCTTTGTACTACCTTGATGTACCTATGTTTGGAATGATCCATCTAGATGGCATGCAAAATAAAGTTTTTCATTATATCTCAGTACATATCACAATAATAAACCAATCTCCCATTAATCATTTGACTGTCCCATTTTATTTCCCCAGTTCACAATCCCCCAACCCCTCTCCCCGCAGTACGGGGAATTTACTCACTGCGTTCACTGAGCCGCAGGTGGTTAGGGCAGCAACGTGACTCCTTCGGCTCCATCGTTCCTTGGCCACTCAGATGTAGAAAGATTCTTCGTTACTGATTCAGTAAAAGTTTTGGTTTGCTAATCGGGGTTTTTAGCCCTGAGCTGAACCCTCGAACCTGGAGGACAGGTGGACCACGCTTAGTCTGGCCACTGCCCTTTGACCTGTTGTCATGGGTGACCCTACCAGGATCCAAACCCTGACTCCAGCCAGTGTAGTCATCTGGGCCATTGAGGTACGTAAACGCGGCAAGGTTGTGGTCCAACGGGGAATTTACGGAGACCCATTAACTTACCAACCCACACGTTGTTTTGAGCGCCCAGGGGACATCCACGCAGTCGTAGGATTGACTTGCAAACTCCACAGGGACAGCGAAGTAGAAGCACAAGGTGTAGCGAACCTGGAGCAACTTGCACAAAAGATTGGAGGAACTCTGCGGATCAGGCAGCGTCTGTGAGGGATCTGGACAGTCGACGTTTCTGGATGAGGTCCTCACGAAGGGTTTCTGCCTGACTTCAACTGTTCATTTTCCTCCATAGATGCTCTCTGACCTGATGAGTTCCTTCGGCATTTTCCGTGTGTTTCCCCATGCAGGGAGCACCAGAGGTCAGGGTGTAACCTGGGCCGGAGGAGCTGCGAGACAGTAGCTCGCTGATATCTGCAACTCTGCGGATCTCCCTAAAGAAATCGGCGCCCAACATGGGAGTTGAGCAAATAAAACAAATTTTAAGGCTGCAGAAGTAGAGGTCAGGGCGGGCTACATTATACTTGCGAAGAGTTAGCACAGATTCACAGGGAAGAATAGCCTCCTTCTGTGCCATTGCCACGCTGCTCTTCTCTCTCTGCATTACCGTGTGGTATGGAAACTGCGCTGTAGCGGACAGGAGGGCTCTATAGCGTGTAGTTAAAACTGACCAGCGCATCCCGGCACCGACCTGCCCGCCATCAAGGACATATAAGGTGCCGGAAAAAAAGCCAGCAATATCAGGAAGGATCCCGCCCACCCAGCTTGCGGGCTGTTTGTCCCACTCCCATCAGGGAAGAGGCTATGCAGCATCCATGCCAGGACCACTAGACTCTAAAACAACCCTAAAAACCCTAACATCGCCCCACCGCAACATACATTTTATCATCCAGTATTGCTTATGTACGTACAATCAATTTGTGTATGTAACAGTTAATTGTCACTGTGCTTAATAGTGTTGCTTTTATATTTAACCTCAATAGCTACATCATTAGGTACAGGAGTGGAACCCAATGTGGTTTTCCACCGCTGTGACCCATCCGCTTCAAATTTCAATGTGCTGTGCATTCAGAGATGCTCTTCTGCACATCATTGTGTTAACATACTTTTTTTTTTAGTTACTATCGCTTTCCTGTCAGCTTGAACCAGTCTGTCCATTCTCCTATGACAGGAGTCCCTAACCTTTTTGTTATGCAGTAGGCAACTACCATTAATTTAGTGGTCCGTTGACCCCAGTTTGGGAACCCTTGTCCTGTGAGTTATTTCATTAATAAGGCGTTTTCACACACAGAACTGGAGCTCACTGTTTTTTTTGTTGTTTTTTTTCGAGTTTTTTGCACCATTCTCTGTAAACTCTCGAGACTGGTGTGCGTGTAAGTCCCAGGGGTCGGCAGTTTCTGAGATACTCAAACTATCCCATCTGACACCAACAATCATTTCACAGTCAAAGTCACTTAGGTCACATTTCTTCCCCATTCTGAAGTTTGATCTGTAAAAAAAAAGAACAACTGAACCTGTTGACCATGTCTACATGTTTTTATGCATTGAGTTGCTGCCACATGATTGGCTGATTAGATATTTTCAATAACGAGCAGGTACACCGGGTTCCGCTCCTATATCTAAAAAAGTAACCACTGAAGTTAGATATAAAAGCAACACTATGAAACACAGTGACAAGTAACAGGGACCTAATAAGATGGCCATCGACTGAATATTTATTATGTTTACTTTCTTTTTATTCTGTAATTTATGCTTATTGTGTTTTATGCTGCATCGGATCCGGAGTAACTATCATTTTGTTCTCCTTCACACTCCTGTGCTGAAGAAAGTGAGTAAACGCCTTGAACGTTGGATCTTGATTATATAGTTGATACACTGCAAAGCACTCCTTTAATCATTCACTAGATCAATCACCACTCAGGACGTTCTGTTTATTAACAAAGAACCCATTGTATGACGCATTGTTTATTGGCTTGAAAGTGGGACCAGGGCACTTTCTGTGATCATTAAGTCCTCTCCAGATGCATAAAAAGAGACGCGATGCGCTGTCTGTCTCATCTTGACGGAGTAGCTGTACAAACATGATCTTCATACTCGGGGTGCTGCTTCTTGTTCAGACCAGCGTTGTGTATGTGCACGCAAACCTGTTTGGTCAGTATCTATCAGAGACTGTAGACAGGTACGGTTCAAGAGATCGCAGCTGGCAGTAACATAGGTGGAAGTGAAGATGGTTATGAAGATTCATGCAAGGATCTCGGAAACTGGCTAATTGAGCTCAGGAATACCAAATAGGATTTAATTCAGATCAGTGCAAGCTGGTATATTTTAAGAAGAGAAAGGAGGGTGGGATTTTCACAGTGAATAGTTCGGCGCCAGGGAATGATGTAGAACCGGGCGGCCCCGATTACAAGTACTTAGTTGTCCGAAAGTGGCGTAGAAAACAGACGAGTTGGTGAAGAAGATTTTCAGCACGCTGGCCTCCAGCAGTCAGGGCACAGAGTATAGACCCTGAGACGCTGATGTAGTTTACAAGAGACTGGTGAGGCCGCTTTGGGAATGCTGTTTTCAGTTCAGGTTACGCTACTATCGGAAGGGTGTCATGAAGCATTTTGGCCAGTGATGGGCGCCGGGTAACGGCAGGTCTTGAGGCACTCGAACGTCATTTATTTGAGTTTATTAGAACTGTTTAATGACTACTTTTAACGTGAATTTCTCACTGTGTTTCCTGTGATGCTTATTGTGTGAATACAGTTTTCTTACATTTCTCGTTCTTAAGTGATTTGCTTTTGAGTTGGACCCGTATAGGTAATTGTATGTTCTATTTAAGGTTATTCTGGACCAGCGCTGGTCGCTGAGTTCTGGGTTCGAGTTCCGTGTAAATTTCCGTTCTCAATGCTCAAGTCGTGAGAATGTGAGCTCTTAGTTTGATTATTCCTTGCTTTGTTCTCCGAATAAATCATCATCGTTAATTTCTACTATCGAACTCTGCACCTGAGCCTGCTGGTGTGAGGATCGTTACACTAGGTGCCGTTAAGCTGGAAAGGATGCAGGGGATAGTTATGAGGATGTTGCCGGTTCTCCAGGGACTGCATTGTGGAAAGAGATTGAGCAGGCTGGGCCTCTATTCGCTGGAAAATAACAGAATCAAGAACTGGAGGGGATCAGTTTAAGGTGAAAGAGGGAGGAATTAATGGGATCACGGGGAACAATGTTTTCACTCAGAGGGTGGAACAAGCTGTCAGACAACCTGGTTGCAAAAGGTACATTAATAATTAAAGAGCAGATACATGGATGGGAAAGGTTTTGTGGGACATGGGCCATACCTGGGCAACTGGGGCTAATGAACATGCTGGGCCAAAGAGCCTGTTTCCGCACTGCATGGCTCTGTGACTGGAAGTCAGAGGAGAGGATTGGCGCTCAGAGGCTACCTCCGCTGGTCAGAGAGTGTGGGTCGCTGGAATTTGTTTCAGGGAAGTGGACTCCGTTTGAGATAAGAGTAGCGATGAGATCCTTGGAGTTCCCCGCACTAGTGGGCAGTCTTTGCACAATCATTGAGAATATTCAAAGCTGGTATCTAAGGCACTTGAACAGTTACGTGGATGGGGAAGGTTTGGGGGGATAGGGGCTCAGTAGATGGTAATCTTGGTCTGCATTGACCAGCTGGCTTGAAGAGGCTGCTTCTTTGCTGTATGACTTTGCGGTTCTAAGTCAGCAGAGGCAATTGAGTGTCCGCTCGGTGGATAGTGTGGTGCGCTGGAACTTGTTTTAAGGTAATTGATACATATTGACTGGAGAGAAGATGGGGATCCATGGAGTTCGCCCACCCTGGTATGCATAGTCACTGAGTCTATTCAAGGCTGGAATCAGCAGAGTTCGGCCGCTGAGTGCACAAAGGGACAAAGGAACGGAGAGTGGAGACGAGGAAGAGTACCAGATGCTAAAGAGTATCAAACGGGCTTGACAATACAGCTGGCCTCTCCTTGCTTTTGCTTTTTTGTGTTATGGCTATTCTCACTCTTCATCCGGGCTAATGGAACATTTGTATTTCAGATTCAATTTTAGGTTGTTCCACTTTCGGGGGGACCTGTGAGGTGAAATACTGCGGGGCTGACAAGAAGATAATCAATGGCAAATGTCCCTTCATCTATCACTGTTGTGTGAAACAATAGGGAAAGAGGGAGGAAGGACGCCAAGAGGCATCTTTGTTTGACCAGAGGAGCGGCCTTCAATTCAGGCTCCATCTTCTTGTCGAGACACCCATGACCCGGAAGCATTACCACATGAATCACATTAATAAAAGATGTTGCACACCCTTTGTCTCTCTGCATACGTCTTCCTCCTCAGTTGTGCTGGTTTGCCTGATATTTTTACAGTGACGGCTAAGGAGCGGGTGTTGAGGAATGGGCAATGCTCAGAACGTGGCCAAGAAGAAACGGCGGTCAGGCTATTTAGTCTGGTTACAGATGGAGAGCTTCTCGAGTGTAACTTGGGGCCTTGGCAGGGATCGCAGTCAGGGGCCACAAGAAAACCCCTTCAAAATACAAAGGAGCATGGTGCAATACTGGGGTATAGGGGGTAGGCGGCCAGCAGACAGTGAGAGGTTAGTTGTTATGAATAGCATATCTTTGAATCCCCTTCAAGGTGGTTTATGGGGATAGAGTGTATAGAGGCTATAAAAATTAGCTTATCGTAGCATGACCGACATAAGTTAACAAGGGCTTAAATTTGTAAGCTTCTGCATACACTATCATAGATTATACGTAAATTAAGCATTGTCACTTCCAACTGAGATCCTAAAACTAGCACATCTCTTATACATTGAGCAGCGGTTGTGGTCATTGTCAGATCGAAGATGTGTTTCTCAGCCAGTGAGTTACAACTCTCTGTATCGTCCCAGGACAGGAGCGTGAAGGACTTCTGGACATCCTGGGTCTGAAAAATCTGAAGTGAAGAAATCAATTGGCACACTATCCCTGTTATTCTGCTGACGTTAACATCAGCCCAAAACAGACCCGGGATCGCCTGCTGGCTCTGCTTGAGAAGTGGAATCCTAGTACTACCGAACTCTGTATTAGCCATCTCTCAATCGCCAAACACAACCAATTCCCCTCAATACATACAAACGCCAGAGGAACTTAACACGTCAGACATCATTCATGGAAATGTAAAAAGTATGACGCTACGGGTTGAGGTCTGAAGAAGAGTCTCGGCCCGAAAGGTCGTCTGTTAATTCATTTTACATAGATGTAGCCTCGTGCTGAGTCGCTCCAGCATTTTGTGTGCGTTACTCTAGATTTCCAGTATCTGCAGAAACTCTTGCGTTTACAGTTCCCTTAGCACCATCCCGGTGAAAAAAAAATCGATAATTGGCGGGGAGAGATGGGTTGAGCGGGGGGGGGGGGGGGGGGGGTGGTTAATGACTAGATACAAGTGAACCTGATACTGCTCAACTGTGGAAAGTGGATATTGTTATTGGAAATGTGATGACACTCAATGTCAACAGACCATTGAAAAACTCATGAGCTACCGTGGGTTATTAACAAGGTGTGCGTGCAAGGGATACTTCCCCTCGTGGGGGAACCTAGAACAAGACGTCTTTTAAAAATAAAAGTTTATGTAAGACAGAGGGAGGGTTAATATTTATCGATTGAAGAACAGAGAACAACCCCTTTCCTCAAAAGGCTTTGGAAGCAGTCTCCAAGACAAAACAAGATTCTTGTTAAAAAACAACTTTAAGTTGAACAACTTTAAGAGAGAACAGATTTGTAGTTAGTATCAGATTAAGCACGAGATGATTGCATGACACAGCAGGCTCAAATCGTGTGTTGATAATCAGAATCAGTGTCGGGATCACCAGCGAACTCAAATGCAGGAATCCCAGATATTTCGGCAATTCAAACAAAACAAAAGATTTATCACAGAAAAATTATCAGTAAAACAACAAGAACGCAATCAAACTGCGCATAGAACGTAGAACAGAACAGCAACATGCTTTCTGCTGACAATGTTGTACCGAACTAGCAAAGAAAAAGCACATCAAAAGCTCCCAAACACTAATCGCTTGTGCATATCCCTTCATCGATCTCACATTCATGTGCTTATCTAAACTTCTCTTAAAAAGTTTCTAATGAAGTTGCCTCCACCACCATACAAGGCAGCGCACATCAGGCATCCACCACTCTCTTGAGTAAAAAACTTGGCCCTCACATCCTCTTTGAACCTACCCCCTCTCATCTTCGCTGTATGCCCTCTGATATTAGATATCTCAACCTTGGGAAACAGATACTCCCGGTCCACTCTATCTATGCCTCTCATAATCCTATAAACCTCTACCTGATCTCCCCTCTGCCTCCACGGCTCCAGAGAAAACAACTCAAGGCTATCTAGCCTCTCATGATAGTTCATGCCCTCGAAGCCAGGCAGCATCAAAGCCTCAAAAGGTACGGGATCCTGAAGAACTGAAATCACTGACAATGCACAGAAGGACTCGGTCAGCGTTTCACCAGACAAGCATCCACCACGGCCGAGCAAAGAGGGGTTGGCAAGGCCCCACTGACATTCTCCCTGGAGCACGTAGGAATCCAGGACCAATATGAAAGCTCCGGTGTCCAGACGAAGCAGGAACCCCCAACACAACAGCTACAATGCAAGACGTTGAAACTCCCTTGCCAATTCAATTACCACAAAATGAATAAAAGTGATAGATACAAAGAGAGCTTAACAATTCCCATGATACCAAAATGGACACCTGCAACACAAAATGTAAACTCTGGGCTAGTCCAAAGACAAAAAATTAGACATAAAAGACAAGGAAACGAGGGAACACTGCATATCCACGAGGTGACACGGAGAAAATACAATCCGCCTGCTAACTGGAAAAAATATTTTATTTTCCTTTTAAAACGACTGCCGGTTGTAACACAGATTTGTTGTTACTGACATATAAGCTGAAATTTCTGGAGTAGCACACCAAAACACTAAACACTAAGTAAACACTAAAACCTACAAATTACATAAACAAAAAAATAGCGCAAGGAAATAAATAAATGGTCTGTGTTCATGGACCATTCCGAAATCTCATGGCGGGAAAAAAGAAGCTTAAATCATTGAGTCTAGGTCTTCATGTTCCTGTGCCTCCTCCGCGATAGTTAGTAACGAGAAAAGGGTATGTCCCGACTGGTGAGAGTCCGTCTGGGAAATTAACTGCCAGGATGGGAATCGGGTCCGTACAGGTGTGAAGTAGCAACAGCGCCATTTTAATGATGGCGGGGCTCAGTAATGGCAATGCCGTTGTATATCAAGCGTAGATTGTTAAACTTTCTTTTGATGGAGATGGGCATTCAACGAGCGGGTATATTGTCAAATCATGCTTGGGTTGATAGGCTCGAGGTACACACGGGTCTTGATTGCTGAATTTTTAGCGACATCAAAATTGTCGACACATCACCAAACTGCCCCAATGGAAATTTCCCATAAAGTCAAAGAACAATACAGCACAGAAATAGGCACTTCGGCCCATCTAGTCTGTGACCACCTAGACTTAGCTCTCCATACCCCTCCCATCCATGTACCTATGCAATTTTCTCTTGGAAGTTGCAAGCGAACGCTCATCCACTACTTCCACTGGCAGAACATTCAACACTCCTACCAACCCCTGAGTGAAGAAGCTCCCTCTCATATTTCACCATTCATCCTTAAACATGACCGTTCAGTTTTAGTCTCACCTAAACTGATCGGGAAAAAAATCCTGCTTGCATTTACCTTATCAATATCCATCATAATTTTGTGTACCTGTGTCAAATCTCCCCTCATTCTCCTGCGCTGTAGAGTACTAACCCATTCAAACTTTCCCTATAACCCCCACGTCCTCAAGCCTTGACGGCATTCTTGTAAAATTTCTCCACCCTCTTTCAATCTTACTGGCATCTCTCCAATAGGTAGATGACCAAACCGACAAAAACACTCTCTGGAACAAATGTCACAGAACTGTAAATGGTTTGATCGAGGACGTGTTATCCATGAAAAGTAATGGTGGGTTGGTTAGGTAATTATTTCCAAAATTGAATGTGTTGTGAGCCTGTGAGATATTTGGTCACGAAACGAATATGTTCTGAAACCTGTCCTTGTGAAGACCCATGTCTCGGCAGATTAAATTATTAAGCATTGCCTAATATAGCGATGAACACAGCGAACCATTTGAGGATCATCATGTACCTTGTCTCTTCACCCAGTTAACCACTGAAAATGTTTAGTTTTCCAAAAGTAAAAGTCTACAGTTGCTTGAAATCTGAAATAAAAACCAAACTGCCCAGATTTTGTTTTGGTTAGCACAACTCTTTACAGTACAGGGGACCCAGGTTTAATTTCGGCCATTGCCTCTAAGGAGTTGGTCTGTCTTCCGCGTGACTGCATGAGTTTCCTCCAGGTGTTCTGGTTTCTTCCCACAGTCCAATGACTTGCTACCTGGTAGGTTAGTTGGTCATTGTAAATGGTCCCGCAAGTGCTGGACAGCATGGCTTTGAGGTCTGGAAGGGCCTATTTTGTGCCATATCTCAATCAATCAATCAATCAGTCAATCAATGAGTAAATAATTTCCAACTGGCCAGGAGGCATCGATGCAGAGAGAGGTTAAAACATCTTTATTTATTTCTATGTGGATGCTGCCTGACTGGCTGAGTATGTCTGGCATTCATGCCTTATGTTTAATTTGATGCTAATAGAAAAGTGAGAAGTTAACAAGGGTCCAGTGGTTCCATATAATGTTAGAGAGTGTATGCCGTGTTCAACCTGAAATTCTCGCACTTCACAGACATCCACGAGAAGAGAAGAGCACCCCGAATAATGAATGACAGTAAAACGTTGGAACTCTCCCCCGGAACAATAAAAAGAAAGATGAGAGACATGTGGAGAGATGGAGAGTGTTGGACGTGTCCTCTCTGAAGGTTAATTTGGCCCTTGTATATTTCCCCTCAGGTGTAGGTGAGTGGTAGAATTTGGAGAGACTCAACAGAAATATGGAAAGGGTTGGTTAGGGGAAGATTAGTGGAGAACATGTTTGCTCTGTGATGTCACCCAAACAGGCCACAGTTAGCTTTCTGTATGCCATATGGAAATGTGAACTCCGTATGTTTTATGCTATTTACAACACTGTTCTATTGGAAGAATAACATTAGCATCATAAGATAAAGCAACACACACACACGCACACACAATGCTGGAGAAACTCAGCAGGTGTTACAGCATCTATGCGAATAAAGAGATAGTCGATATTTCGGGCCGAGACCCTCCTTCAGGACTGAGAAGGGAAGAGGAAGATGCCAAAAAGCATCTGAGTTCCTCCAACATTTGTGTGTGTGTGTGTGCTGCTATGGATTTCCAGCATCTGTAGACCTTCTCATGTTTGTAATAAGAAAAGGACAGTTTGTACATATAAAACACGTTTCTGTTTGTTTAAACAGGCTCTTAAAACTCATTTGAATGTAGAAGAACGAAAAGGGACCTATTCAAATGTGTAACAGAGGATGGATACAGTACTTATCCAACCGTCTGACTAAACCAAAGTTAAAGAAAATTTATTATCACACTACATGTATTTAAACACATGTTACCAAGACTCATTTCCCAAACAATGGTATCTGGCATTGAAAAAATCCAAGTGGCTGTGGTGGAAACATATCAGACCCGTTGTGCAAGGGTTTCTTACGGAGCGAAAGCCTCTTTGCAAAAGGATCAGAGTTAATGTCTTTTCTTTTTCAATCTTTTTATTAAATTTCATATATAAATAAAAACATAACATAATATTAAATAGGTTATAAATACACTAGGCTTGAAGTTAAATTAGTAATAAGATAACAATATCTTATTAAAATATCAGCAAAAAAAAACATCGTACAATAATCAATCAAACCTATATTGATTATACATGAAAAAGAATAATCACCAAAAGAAAAAAAATACAAAAATGCAAGAAAAAATGTATATTGAAAAAAAAATAAACCTAAACTAACATAGGCAATAATAACAGTTTATATGTATATGATAGTGTCAAGAACTCTGGAACTCCATACCAGAACAAGAATAAAAAGAGAAAAGGTCCGGAAGAGGCCAAATTAATTCATATGAAAGTGTCGAATGAATGGTCCCCAAGTTTCTTCAAATTTAATTGATGGATCGAAAATAGTACTTCTAATTTTTTCTCTCAAACAAGAAATAGTTTGAGAGAACCACTGAAACATGGTAGGAGGGTTTACTTCTTTCCAATTTTGTAATATAGACTTTCTGGCCATTAAGGTTGCAAAGGCGATCATTCGTCTAATTGAAGAGGAAAGTCGACTACCATCCTCATTTGGTATACCAAAAATTGCAGTGATAAAATGAGGTTGTAAATCAATATTCCAAACTGAGGAAATGGTAGCAAATATGTCCTTCCAATAGTTATGTAAGGTGGGACATGACCAAAACATGTGGGTCAATGAGGCCACATCCGAATGACATCTGTCACATTGAGGGTTAATATGAGAATAGAATCGAGCAAGCTTATCTTTAGACATATGAGCTCTATGTACGACCTTAAATTGTATTAAAGCATGTTTAGCACAGATAGAAGAAGAACTAACCATTTGTAGAATTTTTTCCCATTTTTCTGTTGATATATTATACTGAAGTTCTTTTTCCCATTCTTGTTTAATTCTGCCTGACATTTCTGGTTGTATCTTCATAATCATGTTATAAATAAAAGCCACTAATCCCTTCTGACAAGGATTCAAGGTAAAAATCATGTCTGAAAAATCTATCGAAGTTGAATTGGTAAAGCATGGTAAAACTTTATATAAAAAATTTCTGATTTGTAAATATCTAAAAAAATAAGATATAGGTAACTTAAATTTGTTGGAAAGTTGGTCAAAAGACATCAAACTACCTTCAGAAAAAAGATCACGAAAACATATTATATCTTTCCTTTTCCATATGCTAAAGGCTTGATCTGTTAAAGAAGGTTTAAAAAAGAAGTTAAATAAGATAGGGCAATCAAGAACAAAGTTTTTCAGAGTAAAAAATTTACGAAATTGAAACCAAATTCGTAATGTGTGTTTAACAATAGGGTTGGATATCTGTTTATTGAATTTGACTAAATCAGCAGGAAGAGAAGTACCAAGAACGGAGAATAAAGAATATCCTTGTGCATCATTACATTCTAAATTTACCCACTGTGGGCACAATGGTGAATCCAAATCTACTTTCCAATATATTAAGTTTCGAATATTATTCGCCCAATAGTAAAATCTGAACTTAGGTAAAGCTAAACCACCATCTTTTTTAGATTTCTGTAACAGTTTTTTACTTAACCTGGGGTTTTTATTTTGCCAACAAATGAGGAAATTTTTGAATCTATGTTATCAAAAAAAAGATTTAGGAATAAAAATTGGTAAAGCTTGAAATAAATATAAAAATTTCAGTAAAATCATCATTTTAATAGCATTAATCGACCAACCAATGATAAGGATAAGGGAGACCATCTAGTAGTAAGTTGGTGAATCTGATGAAGCATAGGTATAAAATTCAATCTGAATAAATCTTTATATTTCTTGGTAATTTTTATACCTAAATAAATAAAGTTATCAGTAACAACTTTAAATGGTATCCTGTCATTCAATAAAGTTTGCGCATTTAAAGGGAATAATTCACTCTTATCCAAGTTTAGTTTATAACCAGAGAAACTACCAAATTGAACCAACAAGGATAGAATAGCGGGAATAGACCTATCAGGATCAGAAATATGTAACAACAAGTCATCAGCATAAAGTGATAACTTGTATAACTTCTCATTACGGGTAATACCAAAAATATTAGGAGATTCACGAAAAGCAATGGCTAGAGGTTCTAATGCTGTATTAAATAATAAAGGACTTAAGGGACAACCTTGTCTCGTACCACGAGATAATTGAAAAAAAGAGGATCTATAATTATTTGTAAGAAAAGAAGCAACAGGTTTATAATATATTAATTTAATCCATGATATAAAATTAGAACTAAAATTAAAATTTTTCAAGGCATTAAATAAGTATGTCCATTCAACTCTATCAAAAGCTTTTTCAGCATCTAATGAAATAACACATTCTGAGGTTCTGGGTGAAGAAGTATAGATTATATTAATCAATTTTCTAACATTGAAAAAGGAATACTGGTTCCTAATAAAACCAGTTTGGTCTTCTGAAATAATCTGTGATAGTATCTTTTCTAACCTAATAGCTAAAATTTTTGTAAGAATCTTAGAGTCTACATTTAATAGCGATGTAGGGCGATAAGATGCACATAAAGTAGGATCCTTATCTTTTTTAAGAATTAGAGAGATAGTAGCTTCATAAAAAGACTGGGGTAATCTCTTCTTAGTAAATGCATCATTAAAAATTTCACATAACCAAGGGGAAAGTGAAGAAGAAAAAGTTTTTAAAAATTCTATAATATAACCATCAGGACCAGGAGCTTTCCCTGAATTCATTGATGAGATAGCCTCTCCTACTTCAGCCATAGAAATAGGAGCATCGAACAAACTCCAATCTTCATCTGTCAGTTTGGGAATATTCAAATTGTTAAAAAAAAATTATCCATCATGGACAGATCGCCATCAAATTCTGATTGATGTAAAGATTTATAAAAATCTTGGAAAGTAACATTAATTTCTTTATGGTCAGTAGTCAAATTACCATCTTGTTTACAAATTTTAATAATTTGTCGCTTAGTCGAAATAGCTTTTAATTGGTTAGTTAACAATTTACCAGTTTGATCACTATGAATATAAAATTGAGCCCTGGTCTTAATTAATTGATTCTCAATTGAAGAAGATAATAATAAGCTATGTTCCATTTGAAGCTCAACTCTCTTCTTATAAAGTTCTTTGGTAGGAGTCACGAAATAAATCTTATCAATTTCTTTAATTTTATCCACCAATAAAGCTATGTCTAAATATCCTTGTTTTCTTTTACCAACGGAATATGAGATAATTTGTCCACGGATAAAAGCCTTAAAAGAATCCCAAAGTATTCCTCTGTCAATCTCTTCGGTATAATTTGTTGAAAAAAACAAGTCAATTTGCTGTTCTATGAAGGTGATAAATTCTGGATCTTGAAGCAAAGTAGCGTTGAGTCTCCAAGATCTAATATTAATGGAAGAGTCCGATATCTTAATAGATAACTTCAAAGGTGCATGATCCGAAATGGCAATAGAATCGTATTTACAATCAATAACATCTGTTAATAAACGATGATCAATAAGGAAATAATCAATTCTAGAATAACTATGATGTACATGTGAAAAAACGAAGATTCTTTATCTTTAGGGTACAAAAACCGCCATATTTCAGTAATTCTCGAATCAACCATAAAGGACTTAATAAGTAAGGCTGATCTATTCGGAAGAATTCGAATAGGTTTAGATCTATCCATCAAAGGATTCAAACAACAATTGAAATCTCCACCCATTATCAACATATATTCATTTAGATTAGGAAGGGAAGTAAATAAACGTTTAAAAAATTCAGGGCAGTCAAAGTTTGGAGCATAAATATTAACTAGAGCCACTTTTTGATTAAAAAGTGAACCAGTATTCAATAAAAATCTGCCCTGTGGGTCAGAAATAATTTCATGATGTGTAAACGAAATTGAGGGGTCTATAAAAATAAACACACCCCTAATTTTGGCGGTACAATTCGAGGAAATTGTTGACCCTTCCAGAATCTAAAAAAGTGTTGATTATCCCACCTCCTAATATGGGTCTCCTGTGCAAAGATAATATTAGCATTTAGTCTATGGAATACTTTAAATATTTTTTTATGTTTAATCGGATGATTTAAACCATTAGTATTCCAAGAGATAAAATTAATAGACTTATCCATCATGCCAATATTAATTGTATATATCATAAAAGGTTAAAAAGACACATAACCCATAATTTAGGAAGAAGGAAAAATGATTCAGGAGCAACCGGAGAACATGACACCTCAACAATATTAATAATTTAAAGTCAGCCCATAAACTAAAAGCAAAAAAATAAAAAGCGAAAGCGTGAAAAAAGATCCCTACCCCCTCCCCCAAACCCTTGAAAAAAAGCCAAGCGGCGGGCGCACAAACTAATACTAATATTACCCCCATTTCAAGATGGCAACTCCACGAAAAGATAAAAAGAGACTATATAACACCCAGATTTAAATACAGCGTTGCTAAGTAAAAAGGATATATCAATCAAAATGAAAAAAGTAATATAATAAAGCAAAAGATCATTAATAAAAAAGGATAAACATTAAAGTTTGTAAAAGTGTAATATGCCTTTAAAAAAGAGATTCCATATTCAAATACAAGAAAATGTTTCAAAAGCAAAGACTTATGGGAAGAAGAAACGACATTTTGAAAAAACCATATTACAAAATATAAATGTAAATTCACCAATCTATTAAAAAAAATTTAAAAAGTCATCAAAATAGGATTGAAAAAGGATTCAATAATCACTACAATATATAAAAAAAAGGTCCAAAAATCCAAAACATTCGTCCCATTTTCAAGCACAAGCAAACAAATAAACGCTTACGGAAAGCAAAGTCTTATGGGAAGAAGAAACAACATCTTAAAAAATAAATCATTATTACAAAGTATAGACGTGTATATCCAATTCAGAGGGGAAAAAATTAAGAAAAAAGACATTATAGTAAAATTAAAAGAGCATCTATAAGCCATGATAATAAAAAAACCAGGTCTACAGACCAAAGTAAAAAGCTATAACGCAGCTTCATAAGTTAAAACCCAAAACGAAATGGCATCTTCTCTCCAAAAATTCTTCAACATAACACATAGTTCAACTTATACTAGAAGGTCGATATTCTTCGACGAATTTCTTCGCATCTGCCGGAGTTTTAAAGAAGCACTGACTGTCATCACTCAAAGTAACTCTGAGATTCACTGGGTATCTTAAAGCTTGTTTAAATCCAATCGAATGAATCTCTGCCATCACTGGTTTAAAAGCGATTCTTGCTTTCATCACTTCAAATGAATAATCTTCAACAGTACGAAACTTATTGTTTCTGTGAAAATTCATGCCTTTCTGATGAGCTAATCGGATTAGAAGCTCTTTCTCCCGAGGATAATGAAGGCGAACAATCACAGCTCGTGGCTTGTCGCTCGAGATCGAAAATCTCGAAACTCTGTGGGCACGATCAATAGTAGGTTTAGCATGCAAAGCTTCAGCGCCAAAAACTTCCCATAATAAGTTAGAGAAAAATTCAGTTAAGTCACCAGACTCAAATTTTTCTGGAAGCCCAATGATTTGCAAATTCTGTCGGCGAGATCAGTTTTCAAGATTGGTGATTTTAAACTTATAATACTCTACTGTTTGAGCAGTCGACAGTACCTTCTTCTCCAATGTTTCAATTGTACGTATTTTTTCACAAATTAACTTTTCAAGAGCCGCGATCTTTTCTTCATGCCGTTGAATGTCTGCTGCCTGCGATTGAAGCTTGGTATCAAGCGATCTAATGACTTCTTCAAGCTGAGACATTTTCGCAGTAAGTTTATTTTCCAGACTTGCAAGTTTAGTATCCAGAAGATTAGAAATTGCCTCAAGAGATAGAGGCTCTTTAGACGATTTCTTAGTTGTAGCCATTTTAAGTTTGAAAAGATTAGATCAAGTATTATTTTAGAAAAGAAGTAAATCGTAAGTATCAACCCATGTAATTAAGTACAAAAAGATTTGATTAAAGGGTGATTATAGTTTAAAAATTGAAGAGCGCCTAAAAGGCAGATGTCTACGTCGCCATCTTGAAACTCCGCCCCCAGAGTTAATGTCAAAGATGAGTTTAGAGTCATATTTGCAAAAGTGCATGTTCACACAGGCGAGATGAAAAACTTGCAGCAAGATCAGATGCACTATTGTCACAAGAAAGTTACACACAACTTGTACAAAAAAAAACGCAATTGGAGGAAAATATGCCAAGCTATTACGAAGTGTCGCAAGTATCATAAAGTATGTCAGACTGGCAATACGCTGTGCTGAGACCCCTTTCTGTTTCTGTGATTTGGGCTAAATTATCTACGGTATGAACAATTGTTTTACAGAAGCTCTTCCCTGCAGTAGAGGGAGAATACTGTGAACCAAGAATATGTCAGTAGACTAGTACACAGGCATGAAGATCAGGCAAGCACATAATGAGGCCAAGCAAATGTAACTGCAGTCATTTACAAAGTCACCTGCTTTCTCTGGTCTAAGTCATAGCCACATCTCATTCGTCAAACTCAACAAAGTTGTGTCAGGGGTGATTCTGATTCTGCTCAACTATGTAAGTGGATATTGTTGTAGGAAATGTGACGTCAGTCAACGTCATGGGAGTGTTGTGATTAGCACAACGCACTACTGTACAAAGGATCCGGGTTCAATTCCTAGCCACGTGGATTTCCTGCGGGGTCTCTGGTTTCCTCCCATGGTCCAAAGACGTGCCAGTTGGTTAATTCGGCATTGTAAATGATCCTGTGATTAGGCTAGGGCATTGATTCCCAGTGGGGCGTTACATGTCCTAAGGGGGCGTTAAGGGGAATATAAGTTGTCAGAGGGTGTTCAAGATTCTTGGGCAAGTGGTAAGCGGCACCCTAACTCGAGGCACGAGATTTGACCGATCTTGTCAACTCCGTGCCGTCGTCAACATCCGATAGGCATTCCCAGTTTGTATTATTTTGTTATTTTAACTTAGCCACGTAATAATGGATAAATTTGTACGGCGCGATCTCTATGAGTCTGAAGGCGGTGAAGCCTTGAATTCTAATCCTGCTAAGAAACCTAAACTACAGAAAGTGCGTCAATATAATGTTACACACCTGAAGTATTGTTTTACTCTGGTCCTGTCAGATCAGCAATGCCCCATTCGCCTTATTTGTAATACTGTATTATCTAAAGAAGCCATGAAAACATCAAGATTGCAGGAACACTTCTGTAAAAGACACCCTGAAAAGGCTACTTATGGTATTACTCTGTCCCAGAAGATGAACGGAGAATTTAAGTTGCACACTCGAGTCATTTGCTAAGAAAGCTACAAATGATCTTGATATTGGTCTCATTGTGTCAGGGTCCGGTCCGGAATCCGCATTCCGGGTCTCGATCCAGTCCGAGGGCTCCGGACTCCGGGTCCTGCAGTTGCCCTCCCGTCACCCGTGATCGAGTTAGGACCCTCCTGGTTCAAGGACGCACACCTGTAACTCATTGAGCTGCAGGTGTTTATAAGGGGCCTTGGGACTGGGACCAGGCGGCTGGTCGTTTTGTTCTGTTTCTTTGTCAGTTCCGAACTCTTCTCTGCATTCTGTAATCCTGCCCAGGCTCAGATCCACTCCTCATCATGCTTCTCTCCCCCGTACCAGTACTGCCAGGTTGGTCCGCTCCCCCACCTTTCTTCCCATACGCAGGTCCTGCTTCTCCGCTCGTTTGTTTTGTTCGCGTGGTCGCGCTGTCTGCCAGCCATTCCTGATTTTCCCGCTATCATGGCTGTTGTGTTGGTCACCCTGTACCTATGCCCGTTCCTACCCCTTGCCTCCATCAGGCAGGCCCGCCAGGGTTTCTGCCCTGTCCTCCTCTTCCGCCCGAACTCTGGGATCATGCCCCGCACCCGCCTAGGGGTTCGCGTCGTGCCCAGGCCTGAGGTGTTTCCGCCTGGGAGGCGTCGTTACCCGGGATATATGCGGCCCACCCAGGGAGGGCTCTCCGCCAGCTTATCTAACCCCTGGGGACCTGCCTGAACCCCCCGGAGCCCGCTCCACTCTGCCTGCCTGACACTCTATCTACCTGAATCCCAGCTCTACCCTTAAATGCCATGGCATCCCCATCCTGTCCTCCCCCTAGTACTTCAGTGTCTGCGTCCTGCGTTTGGGTCCATCCGGCCGCGTTCCTGACACATTGCTTCTTATAACATTTCCAAAAAGATAGCAAAGTGTGAAAAATCCGATACAATTAGTGAAAGATTAATAGTGCTTAGTGATAGTAATTAATAGTGCTCACCAATGTTCTCAAAATGGATATCAGTATTTTAAAATCAATTCCTCTGTAGCTCATCGTATTGATGAAATGAATGAAGGCATTGAGTATCAACTATGCACAGAACTACAAAAAAACAGAAGCTGGGATACAAGTGGATGAGTCAACTGTACAAGACAATGAGGCATTGCTAATGGCATATGTACGATTTATCAAAAATAGAAAAGTTTACGAAGAGATTTTCTTTTGTAAAAAGTTATAAACAAATATCAACAGAGAATCAATCTATGACGAGCACAAAATGTATATTGAAAATAAAAGTATTCAGATTAGGAACATCATTTCAGATGGAGCACCATATGTGATAGGTCGCCATGCTGGTTTAGTGGCTTTTATGAAAAAGGAAATTCCAAGTCTGTTTGCAATACATTGTGTAATTCATCACCAACATCTTGTAGCCAAAAACCTCAGCCAGCGAATTTTTTCAAGGATAACTTTGTAATATCTGCTATCAACCAAATTAAAGCTTATCCATTAAATAGCAAAATATTTCACCAGTTATGCCAAGTAACGATGAAGAGTTTGAATGCTTGCTTCTTCACACTGAAGGGTGTTGGCTGTCAAAAGGTTTAAAACGTCCTTTGTTTTTTTTGACACTGTGGTTGAATTTTTCCTCAAATTTTGAGTCTGCTCCGCCATTCAATTATTGCTGATCCTTTTTCCCCTCCTCAGCCCCACTTCATGATCTTCTCTCTGTAACCTTTGATGTCATGGCCAATTAAGAACCTCTCCGCCTTAAATACACCAAATGACCTGGCTTCCATAGCTGCCTGTGGTAACAAATTCCACAAATTCACCACCCTATGGCTAAAGAAATTTCTCCTCATCTCTGTTTCAAATGGACGCCCCTATATCCTGAGGCTGTGTCCAGTGGTCCAAGACTCCCCCATCATAGGAAACATCTTTTTCATAGCTAAGCCTTTCAACATTCAAAAGCCATCCTTCTAAATTTCAGCGAGTACAGACTCAGAGCCATCAAACGTTCTTTGTTTGATAACCCTTTCACTCCCGGAATCATCCTTGTGCACCTCCTCTGAACTCTTCTAGAATAATGAGGCCGTGTTCATGGAAATAGTTGGATAGATGATAGATGGAAGATAAACGGAGGGAGGGAGAGATGGCTGGATGGATGGACGGATGGATGTTAAATTTCCAGCTGGCCAGATAGCAGCTATGGAAAGAGAGGGAGGTTATCACATCTTTGTTTCTCTGCAGATGCTGCCTGACTGGCTTAGTATTTCCAGCATTCATGCTTTATGTTGAACGTTATGCTAGAGATTTTAATTTGTAACCCATAGGAAATAGAAAGAGGGAAGTGAACGAGGGTAATAATAAAAAGAAAGAAAAGAGAAAGTTCGGGGATATAGAGAGCATTGGAGATGACCTCTCAAAAGTCTGTCCCCTCCCTCCAAATTCTACCACTCACCGACACAGCAGGAGAAATATACACAGACCTATTAACCTGTCAAGAGGTCATCTCCAATGCTCTCTATATCCCCAAACTTTCTCTTACTCTCTTACTATCTTTCTTTTCAGTTAGTCCTGACGAAGAGTCTCGGCCCAAAATGTTGACAGTGCTTCTCCTTATAGATGCTGCCTGGCCTGCTGTGTTCCACCAGCATTTTGTCTGTGGTGTTTGAATTTCCAGCATCTGCAGATCTCCTCGTGTTTGTTCAACATTACATGTTTGGACCCAGCCGGAGTCAGATAAACAGTGTGTAGGAGTGAGTGAGTCAGGGAAGTTCCTTTACTCTTACTTAAGGCTTCAAGAAGGCCAGTATATTCTGCCAGAACACCAGAGAGGTCTACACTAGCAAATGGAACAGGAGTGGATGTTCTGACATGGGCTTGAGCTGGACCCAGACAGGTAGACATTCAAGGAACTGCTTTAGGGATCAATCGATCCATGGGTTGCATCAGGATAGCCAAGAAAGGCCACACAACGGCAGCAGGTGCATCAACAAGATGGAAGGAGAGGTGTTCCCTATGGTTGCCTTCTAGTACAAGTTGGAGGGGATCTGTAGAAAGGTAGATCTCGGCCAACCATTCAGAAGCTTGCCACCGAAATCCTCTCTCATTTGTTGAGTCAGAACTCTCCATTACTGGGCCATAGAGATATCCATGAAGTTCCTGACTGCCCTGGAGTCAATAAACACCTGATGCTCATGGGTTTAAAACCCCCCACGACAAGGAAGATGAGACCATTATGCAATTAGGGGGAGATGCTTGCAGTGAGAGTTGACTCATCAGACCTCCCCTTCCTGCTGACGGCTGAACCCAACTGCGGCTGAAGGATGGTTGTAGTGGGGAACTGAATGTCCAAGGTTTCACATTGTATCAAGGGGATAGGAGGCTAGACAGAGAGGGTAGTGTGGCTCTGTTGGTAAAGAAGGGCATCAAATCATGAGAAAGATACGACATAGAATCAGAAGCTGTTGAATCCTTGTGGTTTCAGTTAAGAAACTACAAAAGTAAAACAACCCTGATGACAATTATACACAGGCCGAAGAGCAGCTGGAATGTAGACTACAGATTACGACGGGAAGTTACAGTCATTGGAGATTTTAACATGCAGGTAGATTGGGAAAATCAGGATGGCAATGGATCTCACAAGAGTGAATTTATTGAATGCTTACCATATGACTTTTTAGAGCAATTTGTCCTTGAACTGACTAAGGGATCAGCTATACTGAATTGAGTGTTATGTAATGAACCAGAGGTCATTAGGGAGCTTATGGTAAAGAAACTCTTTGAAAGCAGTGATTACAGTATGATTGAGTTCAACTTGAAATTTGATAGGAAGAAAGTGAAGTCTGAGGTAGCAGTGTTTCAGTGGAGGTAAAGGAAATTACAGTGGTATGAGAGAGGTGTTGGCCAAAGTAAATTGGAAGGAGCTGCTGGCAGGGATGGCAGCAGAGCAGCAATGGCATGAGGGTCTGGGGGAAATGAGGAAGTTGCAGGATAGAAGTATTCCAAAAACAAAGCAATACTCAAATGGAAAATAGTACAATGGCACCTGATAAGGGAGTCAAACTTCATGTAAAATCAAAAGTGAGGGCATACAATAAAGCAAAAATTAGTGGGAAGATAGAGGATTGGGAATCTATCAAAATCCTACAGAAAATAACTAAAAAGATTATTAGAAGGAAAAAAATTAAATATGAAAGGAAGCTAGCAAACAATATCAAGGTGGGCAGAAAATGCCTTTTCAGGTATATAAAAAAGAGAAATGAGAGTGGATACAGGACCGCTAGAAAATGAGGCTGGAGATATAATAATCAGAGACAAGGAGATGGCAGATGAACTAAATGAGTATTTTACATCAGTCTTCACAGTGGAAGACACTAACTCATGGTCCGGTCCGTGAAGTCCGCATTCCGAGTCACGGTCCGGTCCATCGTTCCTTCTTCCAGATTTTCCGGTTTCCCCTTGTTCTGTTGGGTGCTCTAATCGAGGCACCTGACTCTCATTTTGGGCTGGCTACATAAATAGCTCCTGGGTTCAGCTTTGTTTGCTGGACTGTTCCCTTCCCTTCCCATTCCTCCTGCAGCCTTTGCCTGCATCCTTGCTTGTAGTGCTGTCAAGTTCTATGGCCAGCGCAAGACTGGAGCCTTGCCGTGTCTAGTTAAGGAACTGTCTATTGTTGATTGGAACTGTCTCTGTGTCCATGCCTTTGCTAGGTAGGTCTGGCTGTTTGCTGCTACCTTGTGTTGGGAACTGTCTCTCTGTTCTGTGTATGAGTCCCAGCCCTATGTCCTGCTCCCTAGGAGGGGCCCTGACTCTGTGTAGAACCCAGCCCCAAGTCCTGTTCCCAAGGAGGGGTCCTGGCTCTGTGTTCTGGGTCCTGGCTCTCTGTTCCATGTCCCTGTGTTTCCTGTCTCTGCCAAGACCACGTCAAAGCTTTGGGATCTTGTCTTGTCCTTGTGCCTCGCCTAGCCCAGGAGTACGTCGTCCTGCCCAGGCAAGCCTTGAAGAACCCAGGACTTGCCTAGTTCTGGGGTCTGAGCCCGAGTCAAGACCCAGGTTTTGGGTACTTGTCCAGTCTCTGGCTCCTAGCTCCCAGTTCCTTGTCCTGGTCCCACTTTCCTAGCCAAAGTCTGTGTTCCTGTCCCAGCTCCTAGTCTGTGACCTGTCCCGTCCCTAACTTCAGTCCAGTCCAGTTCCCTGGACTTCAGTGTCTGTGTCTTGCATTTGGGTCTATTCCCAGCGCCCACCTTATGACACGAACAGTGTGTGTTGAAGGGTAGTTACTATTACAAGGCAGACTGTGCTCAAAAAGCTGAAAAACCTAAAGGTGCATAAGTCACCTGGACCAGATGAACTCCACCCTAGCGTTCTGAAAGAGGTAGTGGAAGAGATTGTGGAGGCATTAGTAATGATCTTTCAAGAATCATTGGGCTCTGGCATAGTTCTGGAGGACTAAAAGAAAATTGCAAATGTCTCTCCTCTCTTTAAGAAAAAGGGACAGCAGAATGGAAATTATAGACCCATTAGTCTGACTTCAGTAGTTGGGAAGACATTGGAGTCAATTGTTAAGGATGAGGTTACAGAGTACTTGGTGACTGAGGACAATATAGGACAAAGTCAGCATGGTTTCCTTAAGGGAATACTTCCCTGACGAACTTGTTGGAATCCTTTGAAGAGATTACAAGTAGGATAGATGAAAGGGAAGCAGTGTTTGTTGTACTTTTGGATTTTTATAAGGTATTTCACAAGGTGTTACACCTGAGGCCGTGATATTACAGAAAAATTGCTAGCATGGTTAGAGCTTTGCTGATTGGTAGGAGGTAGCAAGTGGTAATAAAATGATCCTTTTCTGGTTGGCTGTCAATAACTAGCGGTGTTCCATTAGTGTCAGTGCTTGAACATCTTTTTGTGATCTAAATCAATGAATAGATGTCTTTGTTGCCAAGTTTGCAGATGATACGTAGATTGGGGGAGGGCCAAGTAGTGTTGAGGAAACAAGAAGGCTGCAGAAGAACTTGGGCAGATAAGGAGAAAGGGCAAGAAAGTGGCAAGTGAAATAAAATGTTGGAAAATGCATTGTCATGCACTTTGGTAAAAAATGAATTTGTAGGCTATTTTCTAAACGAGGAGAAAATCCAAAAATCTGAGATGCAAAGGGACTTCGGAGTCTAAAAGTTAACAGGTTGAATCGGTGGTGAAGAAGGCAAATTCAATGTTAGCATTCATTTCAAGAGCTCTAGAATATAAAAGCAGCGATGTGACGCTGAGACTTTATAAGGCACTGGTGAGGTCTTGCCTTGAGTATTGTGAACACCTGTGCACTCCTTAAGTAAGAAAGGATGTGTTACCATTTGAGAGGGTTCACAGAGATTCACAAGGATGATACCGGGAATGGGTTATCATACCAGGAACTTTTGATGGCCCCAGGCCTGTACTCGCTGGAATTTAGAATGAAGGGGCGTGGGGGGGGGGGGCGCGATCTCATTGAAAACTTTTGGATGTTGAAAGGCCTAGACCAGGGGTCGGCAACCTGCGGCTCCCGAGCCATTTGTGGCTCTTTCACCTCTGTGCTGCGGCTCCCTGTGGCTTTGGGAAATAATTGGTCAGTATTTAATTAAAATGTATTTTATGTTAGTTTGTTAGCTTTTGAAATGTAATTCTAAATTTGAAGATTATGGTGATCTTGTACAATCTAAGTGTGGCGACATCCGAAACGGCTCACAATTAGCCAGCATTCCGGCTAAGGGAGATAGCCTACGGGGGTTTGTGAGTACGCGTCTTTTACAGCATCTGCGTCCATGGGGGCTGGGTTGAGAGAGGCTTAAAAGCAAGGCTGTTTAGTTCGAATAAAGCTATCTTTGACTGCAGTTTACTGACACCGCTACAACGTGTTTTTATCGCTGGCTGTCCAGACGGAAGGTGCTGAAACGCTTTGTCGCGTGTCTGGAAGAAGTGAAAACTTTCCTGGGCAGCAAAGGGCTCACCTTTCCTGAGCTGGAACAGCCAGAGTGGCTGGAAAAGCTACACTTCATGGTAGACATGACAGCGCACCTGAACACGCTGAACACAGCTCTTCAGGGGTAAGGACGTACAGCCCTGCACATGTTGGAGGATGTTTTGGCATTCGAGCGCAAGTTGACAGTGCTTGCCAGAGATTTACAGAAAGGCACTTTGTCTCACTTCCCCAATTTGAGAGAGTTCAAACAAGGTCACGACATGATAATTTCGGAGTATTTACATTCTGCAATCATCGCAATGCAAACATCGTTTGGGAAACGCTTCTGTGAGTTCAGAGAGGAAAAAAACACATTATCCTTCCCGGTCACTCCCTTAAGCATCGATCCTTCCCTACTGAATACGACTGCATTGGCAGGTGTGAGTCAACCTGATCTTGAGATGGAACTGGCCGACATAGCCGACAAAGACATATGGGTGTCCAAGTTTAGACGCTTGACAGCAGACCTTGAAGATGTTGCCCGTTCTTGCTCAGAAACACAAATGGAGTGATATTGAAAACCTTCCAAAACCGGACAAACTTGTGTTCGAAACATTTATGTAAACATTAAAAAGTATGCGCTTTGAGTCCTGTCGATCTTTGGATCCACATATGTAAGTGAGCAGGTGTTCTCCAACATGAACTTTATTAAAAACAAACATCGCGCATGCCTCACAGATGACAGCTTGCGATCCTGTGTAAAGATGAAGGTGACGTCATACAGCCCTGATGTGCAGACGCTGTGCGCTGAGGTCCAGGAGCAGAAATCCCATTAACCAAGTATGATAAATATTTTAATTGCCTATTATTTTATGTGTATTCATATTTTTTCATTGTTCAGTGAAATAGTCCTTTTATTTTTCAGGCTGACAGCTGGCTGATGTTATTTTTGGTTTGCTGCTGGCGGAAAATTTAAGTTCGGCGTTTTTCATAAATACAAGAAGGACTCAAATAGACATTGAGTATTTTACTTTAAAGTAACTTTCAACCCAACGTCTTTTTTTCGGAGTTCAAAATGTTTTTGTTGCATGCAGAAATGTAATTTCGTTTTCTCTGCAGGAGTTCATCAATTTCATAAATGCAACACATTATAGTTTGTTTATACATAGCATAAAGGCAAAAAAAACGTTGTATGCAGTGTTATTTCATTTTAAATGTCAAACGGGTTTTGCGGCTCCCAGTGTTTTCTTTTCTGTGGGAAACGGGTCCAAGTGGCTCTTTCAGTGGTAAAGGTTGCTGACCCCTGGCCTAGACAGAGTAGATGTGGAAAGAATGTTACACATGGTGAGGGGTTTAGGACAAACAGACACAGCCTCAGGATAGAGGAGCATCTACTTAAAACAGAGAAGCTGAAAATTTCTTTAGCCAGCGGATGGTAAATCTCTGGAATTTAATACCAGAGGCAGCTATGGAGGCCAGGTCGATGGGTGCAGTTAGGCGGAGATTGATAGGTTTTTGATTGGTCACGGCCTTTGAAGGTTACGGGGAAAAGGCCGAGAAGTGGGGCTGAGGAAGGGAAGAAAGGATCAGCTAGGACTGAATGGCAGAGCAGACTCGATGGGCCAGCTGGCCTGATTCTGTTCCCATGTCTTACGGTCTTATGGTCCAATTGATGTCCTTTTTTACTGGGTGCTTGGAATTTGATGTCCGGAAGTGTCCTGGATCGCTACAGCATAGATAAGAACCTGTTCTCCAGTGTCAATCTGGTTCCTTCTGAGATAGGTGTATGCGCTCCACCTGCATTGGCTCCTCTGGGACTGGGTACTCAGTGATGAATGAGTGTGAAGACAGAGAGTGATCTAAAGAGTGGGAAGCTCGGGGTGTTCAATCTCTGCCAATCCAGACGTCATTGACACCAACTTCCCCTCCCTCCGACCAACAATATTCCGTTTGGACGCGGCTTACCAATCTACAGTGTAGGAGCCACATCTACCTACCTAGCTTCCATTGACTTTAATTTCTCTCCTACCTGCCCAGCGAAATTCAGCGCCGAGATCAGCTGATAGAAGTGAGCGGCAATGGCCCAGGTGCAGAGGGCGAAACGCCAAAGCAGCTGAACAGTTCACTGGCCTTCAATAAGAATTGTGCAGAATTAAAGGAAAGCTAGGCCGCTAACTAGGGTCGCTAACTGAAATTCTCAAACTGAAAGCTAACGCCTACTTCACAGCTCGGAAACAGTAACTTTATACTAAATAACTACCGCTCCTTCACAGTGTCAGGCTAAGCGGAATATGGACAAAGGGAAACAGATTGACGTTACGGTGTCTTTGGTCAGGATTCGGCAAGATCGAGAGGAACGGAGTTAAATTCAACGACAGTGAAATGCTGATTAACTGGAACATGCATCCTGACGAATACGATTGTCGTTTCCATTCAGCAACCCGTCTGCGAGGGCCCCCAGAATCATCGACCAAGTCCGTGGTTGAAACAGTAACAGCGTTACATCCCACGGTATCTCTGCCAATGACACGAGTGCCATGCTCTCCTCATCTAATCTCTAAATCAGTCTCAGCTTGACGTTGGACGAATCCTCTCTAGATGCGGTGGAGACTCTGCTGGATTGTTGCATCGCGGACCGGAATTGATACACCAATGCCCAAGAATGGAAATGCCTACTAAAATGGTGGATAAAGGAGTGCTGCCACAAGAAAGCAGCATCCGTCAGCAAGGTCTTCCGCCATCCAGGCCATGCTCTCTTCTCGCTGCTGCCATTGGGAAAAGGGTACCTGAGCCTTCGATCCCATACCACCAAGTTCAAGAGCAGTTATTCCCCAATAACCATCAGACTTCTGCCCCAGCGTGGATAACTCCACTCCCCTCAACTCTGAACTGATTCCACAACCTATTCATTCACTTTCAAACACTCCACAACTCATGTTCTTGGTATTATTTATTTACTTTTTTACTTGCACATTGGTTGGTTGTGAGACTTCGCTTGCGTGTACAAGAAGGTGAATCTCAAGGTAGTATCTGGTGACATATACGTACTTTGATAATAAACTTAGTTTGATCAAGTCTGCCCAGGTCCTTCCTGCTCCCTGTGCTGTTCCTGAACACAGAATGTGAAATTAGCCATTCTCCTTGCTCAATTCCCCATTTCTCGGGGCCCCTGCCTCAATCCTCATTTCCTAAGGCTCCTCTCCTTATTCCCAGTTTCCCAGATCTCCCCCCCACCCCCATGCCCCCATTCATGGTCGTGGATGTAATGGTATAATCAGTTCAAGGGAGACCAATAGGTCAAACAGATTCAAATGGAAATAGTAATTAATGCAACACAAAGAAGATTAGAAGGGGGGATGAAAGAGTTCATATCCATTTGTGAAGTGCAGTTGATGGTCAGACAGGTGGAAACAAAGGTCCTCACTTCATAATTGACATCAGCTCAGCTACAACATAAACGTTACTGCTCCATACACATTTCTTCACTTCATCTGACTTCATTAAAAAAAAGTATCTATTCCATGGAGATCCAAATGACTACCGATGCTGGGATCCAAATCAAAACATCTGCCTCTGGTTCTGGAGGTGTTGGAGGAACCCAGCGTGGCCTGAGGAAAGGACCAGGGGATGGACAGTCAACTTACAGTTTGGAACCCCATCTGCACTGAACGATTAGAGGGAAGCTAGTCAGTCGACAGAGATGATGTGAGGTAGAAAGGAAAGAGCTGCCAGTTGATGGGTGGATCCAGTTAAGGGGAGGTGATAAATAGATGAAGGAGGGGAAAATAGGAGTAGCGGCAGAGGCTGGGAGGGGATAGGTGGAGGGAACAAAGGGATCTGATAGAAGAAGGTGGAGCATGGAACCAAACAGGAAGATGGGGAGACCAGACAAAAAGGTGATGAGAGTAGACCCAGTGGGAGGGGTATATGGGTAATGGGCAAATGGAGTGTACTAGGGAGGGTATGGATCAGGATCGTGGGGTGGAGTGGGTGTAAGGGAAACTAAATGGATCATCAGGAGAGGGAAAGGGGACAGAAGAGGAGCAGGTTACCTGAAATTTGACTATTTAATATTCACGGCATTGGTTTGTAGCTATCCCCGGGGAAAATGAAGCGCTGCTCCTCTAGTTTGTGGTTGCCTGGCGGTGAGGGAGGCCGAGGACAGACAGGTCAGGCTGATGTAGGAATGGGGAGGGAAATTAAAAAGGCTGGCAAGCAAGGGCTCCAGATAGCCACAGTGGACAAAATTTGCGTGCTGGGGGTCTGGATCAAGTGGATGATGTGAGGATTCTACCATCAGTGGAGTAGGGAGAGGAGGTAATTAGGAGAGGGAACGGGGTGGATAGTAGGTGCCCCCCCACATATCTCCCTGTTATCCGGTCTGTGTGTCGCTAAGGCTTCCAGGATAGTGGTTTCACTTGCAATGTGGAAGATGCTGCGAGGAATCTATGCGTAGAAAGAATCCAAACATAAGAGCTGTCAAAACAGAAATGTCCCAAACCATGAAAACATGGCCTGGCAGAAATGGCAAGACTGTTCCCACTCCTGGATGCGGGTCTAGGAAGCACATGCAGGTCACAGAGAGGATCTGCTCAGTGAGTGAGCATATGAGATTCTGTGAGAGTGAAAGAGTGAGATGTAAGAGTGAGAGTGAGTGAGTGTGAGAGAGAGGGAGAGTGGGAGAGTGAGAGATGAGGGGGTTAGAAAGAGAGATATAAAGAGAGAGAGACAGAGAGGGAGAGAGAAAACAGACAGCCTTTAGCAGCCAATGCAACAAAGGACCCCTCCCAAGCCAGTTATTCCCTTCCTCCCACTTCCCATCAGACAGAAGGTACAGAAGCTTAAAACACAAATCACTGGTCTGCGTTACTATACAGATGAACTCGATATCTCAAGCCAAGTCATGGCTCTTACACATAATTGTCTATCTGCACTGCACTTTCTCTGTAACTGTAACTCTATACACTGCATCCTGTTATCGCCTTTCCCTTTGAACTATCTTGATGTGCCTACGTTTGGAATGATCTGTCTAGATGCCATAAAGCTTTTATTATATCTCGGTACTTGTGACAGAAATAAACCAATTACCATAATCACCTATTAATCCTATGACTGCCCTATTTTATTTCCCCAGATCCACAATTTCCCGATCCTCTCCCCATCTGGGTTCAGCCATTCGCCAACAGAGTACAGGAAATTTTACGGAGACCCACTAAATTACCAACCCACACGAAGTTATGAGCACCCAGAGGACAGCTGTGCAATGGTAGGAAGGGCGTGCAAACTCCACACGGACAGCAAAGTAGAAAAGCAAGATGCTGGAGATCTAGAGAAACATGCACAAAACATTGGAGGAGCTCTGCAAGTCGGGCAGATTCTGTGGAGAGGGATGCACAGAGACGTTTCCGGATGAGGTCCGGGCGAAGGGTCTCGGGCCAAAACGTCGTCTGTGCATTTTCCTTCAAAGATTCTGCCTGACCTGATGAGACTTCCTTCAGCACTTTCTGTGCGCTTCCCCATGCAGGGAGCACCAGAGGTCGGCGGGGAAGAGGTGGGGGAGGGGTGCGGGGGGTACTTGGGCCGGAGGTGATGCGAGGCAGTAGCTGGCTGATTACTGCAACTCTATGCATGTCCCTAAAGAAATTTGCTCCCGACGTTGGAGTCCAGTTCATGTGCCTGGTAATCTAGAGTACCGCGCTGAGTGATTCAACGAGTCGGACGTCAGAGAACTTGAAAAAAAACAGAATGCAGCGGGCTGCATTATACTTGTGAAGAGTTAGCACAGATTCACAGGGAAGAATAGCCTCCTTCTGTGCCATTGCCACGCTGCTCTTCTCTCTCTGCCCGCTACTCAACTAGATTCAAAAACAGTCGCAGAAACCACTACATACGGTGTTTTACACACACACACACACACACACACACACACACACACACACACACACACACACACACACACACACACACACATACACATATACACAATCAGTCTGTGCATGTAACAGTTACTTGTCACTGGGTTTAATAATGTTGCTTTTATATTTAACCTCAATGGCTACATTATTAGGTATAGGAGTGGAACCCACTGTGGTTTTCCACTGCTGCAACCCATCCGCTTCAAGGTACGTTCAGAGGTCCTCTTCTGCACACCACTGTTGAAACGCATGGTTATTACTGTCGCTTTCCTGTCATTCTCCTCTGGGGGTTGGGGGTTCCCAACTGTTTGTATGCCATGCGCCCTACCGTTAACCCAGTGGTCCGTTTGATCGCAGTTTGGGAACCCTTGTCTTTTGACTCATCTCGTCAGCAGGACGTTTTCGCCCACAGTGCTGTCGTTCACTGGGGTGGGGGTGATTTTTCTGGGTTTTTTGCACCATTCTCTGTAAACTCTAGAGACAAGTTGTAGGAGATCAGCAGTTTGTGAGATATTCAGGCCACCCTGACTGGTACCTGCAATCATTTCACGGACAAAGCCACTTCTAACACATTTCTCCCCCATTCTTATGTTTGGTCTGAAGAACAACTGAACCTCCTGACCATGTCTGAGTGCTTTTATACATTGAGTTGCTGCCACGTGATTGGCTCATTAGATACAGGTATTTGCATTAACGAGCAGGTATACAGCTATACTTAATAAGTTGGCCACCGACTGCATATTTATCGCGTCTTTTTTTGTCTTTTGTTATGTAATTTTTGCTTGTTGTGTTTTATGCTGCATCGAATCCGGAGTAACTATCATTTCATCCTCCTTTACATTCTCGTACTGAAGAATGTGATTAACCCGCCTTGAATGTTGAATCTTGATTGAACGTTGCTTGCTGCTGCTTACGCGCGGAGGGAGGAGCGGTGGGTGGGGGTACTTTCTGGTTGTAACATTTAACTATCGTTCATTCTTTGTAAGAAATCCTCTGTTTTCGTATACGGTTGTGAAGGGAAAGCATTTCAGCATGTATATTGTATACATCTTTCTGACATTAAAGTGGACCTTTGAGCCTTTGTATAGTTGAAATACCGGAAAAGCATTCCTTTAATCCAAGCGCACCTTGAATCATTCACCAGCTCGATCACCACTCAGGGCGTTCTGTTTATTAATAAAGAACCCATTGTATGCCGCATCCGACCTTTGTTTATTGGTTTGAAAGTGGGACCAGGGCACTTTCTGTGATCATTAAGTCCTCTCCAGATGCATAAAAAGAGACGCGATGCGCTGTCGGTCTCATCTTGACGGAGTAGCTGTACAAACATGAGGAGGGTACTGATCTTCATACTCGGGACCTGATGCTTGTTCAGACCAAACTTGCCCACTTAATCAGTATATTCCTCAGTCCTTTCTATCGTCAATATATTAACGATATATTGGCATGGTTTGGTCAGTGTATTTCAGAGTTTATAGAAAGGCACGATTAGTGAGATTGCAGATGGCACTAAAATGGGTAAAAGTGAAGATGGTTATGAGGATTTGTATAAGAAACTCAATAGGTGGTTAAGTGGGAGAAGGAATGACAAATGGAATTGCATTTAAAAAAGCGCAAGGTGTAACATGTTAGGGAGAGCAATGAGTGTAGTATTCCTCACAGTGAGTTTTACGGCCCCAAGGAATGTTGTAGAACAGGGCGGCCTCCGATTACAAGTGCATAGTTGTCTGAGAGTGGTATGGCAAGCAGTCCGGTGGGTGAAGAAGGCTTTTGTTACGTTGGCCTCTGTCAGTCAGGGTACAGAGCACAGGAGCTGGGGCGCTTACGTTGTAATTTATCAGAGACTGGTGAGATCACATTGGAATTTGGTGTTCAGTTTTGGTTACACTACTATCGGAAGATGTTATGACCCTACGGAGCAGCGAACGGCGCCGGGTAGAGGCAGATCTCGACGCACCAGATGTCATTTGTTTGAGTTTCTTGGAGTTATTTAATGATTGCTTTTATCAATAAGCTGTCGCTGTGATTTCCGTGATGATCATAAAGTGAATATGGTTTCCTTGTGTTTCTCATTCTTATTTCCTGTGCTCTATATTCTATCCAGGGTTATTCTGAACCAGCGCTCATCGCTGTCCTGAATTCGAGTTCTGTGTGCTTAACTTCCGAGGGGATGAGCTGGTAGTTTGGTTATTCCCTATATTATTCTCCGAATCAATCTTCATCGTAAATGTCTACTATGGAATGCCGAGTTTGCTCCGCGCTTGGGTCCGCTCGTTTGAGGATGGTTACACAAGGTGCTCTTAAGCGTGCAAAGGGTGTGTCTGAGGTTGTGGCCGGGAGTCTGGGGACAGCGTTATGCAGTGAGATTGAGCAGGTTGGGCCTGTCTTCGCTGGAAAATGTCACAACGAACGGTGGTCTTAGAGTGATGCACAATCTCCCCCACCCCCACTCCGGATTGCACGATCAAGAACTGGTTGAAAGAGGAGAGATTTAATAGAAACACGTGGGGCAACGTTTTCACCCATATATGGAACATGCTGACAGATCACGTGGTTGACGACAGCGCATTGATGATTAAAGAGCTCTTGGGCAGGCGATGGATTGGAAAGGCTTTGTGGGATATGACCCAAACCTAGGGAACTGGGTCTATTTTAGGTGGGAATCCTGGTCACCATGGACACACTGGACAGAAGGGACTTCTTCCGCACTGCATGACTGTGACTGGATTTCAGAGGAGATAATTGGTGCTTAGAGACTACCTCCACTGGGTGGAGTGTGTGTATTTGTTGCAGGGAAATAGATTCAGATTGAGATAGAGAAGGGGTGGAGATCCTAGTCGTCACCAAAGTTCCACACTGAAGCCGTCTTTGCTCAGTGATTGAGTGAACCCGGAATCAAAGACACTTGGGCAGTTATGTGGACGGGGAAGGTTTAGAGCAATATGGGCCAAATGCAGGCGATTGGAACGAGCGTGGATGGTAATCTTGGTCTGCCATAAACCGGCTAGTATGACTCTCCGGCTCTAAATCAGAGGAGGTGATTGAAGCTCAGAGGCTGCTTCTGCTGGGTGGAAAGGGCGAGGCGCTGAAACTTGCTTTAGGGTAATGGATTCACATTGAGTGGAGAGAGAATGGAGGTCTGTGGCGTCCCCCACCCTACTGTGCACACCCATTGTTGTAAACAGTAGAATTTGGTCGCTGAGTGCATAAAGGGACAAAGGGATGGAGAGCAGGGGGAGAGGAATATTAACGTATGTTACTAACGTATATCAAACGGGTTTGACAGAACTGGCGGCCTCTTCTTGTCTCTACTTTCTTGTGTTACTGTTATTCTCGCTCACCTCCAACAGTAGTCTGGGGTATATGTCATCCAGTCCCGGTGACTTATGCAACCTGATGCATTCAAAAAGATCTAACACGTCCTCTTTCTTAGTATCTACATGCTCAGGCTTTTCAGTCTGCTGTAAGTCATCCCTACAATCACCAAGATCCTTTTCTATAGTGAATACTGAAGCAAAGTACTCATTAAGTACCTCTGCTATCTCCTCCAGTTCCATACACACTTTTCCACTGTCACACTTGATTGGTCCTATTCTCTCATGTCTACTCATCTTGCTCTTCACCTACTTGTAGAATACCCTGGGGTTTTCCTTAATCCTGTCTGCCAAGGCTTCTCATGGCCCCTTCTGGCTCTCCTAATTTCTTTCTTGAGCTCCTTCCTGCTAGCCTTATGATCTTCTAAATCTCTATCATTACCTATTTTTTTAACCTTTCATAAGCTCTTCTTTTCTTCTTGACCAGATTGACAACAGCCTTTGTACACCATGGTTCCTGTACCCTACCATCCTTTCCACATCTCATTGGAACGTACCAATGCAGAACTCCACACAAATATCCCCTGAACATTTGCCACATTTCTTCCATGCATTTCCCTGAGAATATCTGTTCCCAATTTATTTCTAAGTTCCTGACTGATAGCCTCCTCTTTCCCCTTACTCCAATTAGCTTTCCTAACTTTTCTGTTCCTATCCCTCTCCAATGCTATGGTAAAGGAGATAGAATCGCGATCACTATCTCCAAAATGCTCTCCCACTGGGAGATCTGACACTTGACCAGATTTATTTCCCAACACCAGATCTAGTACAGCCTCTCCTCTTGTAGGCTTATCTACATATTGTGTCAAGAAACCTTCCTGATCACACCTAACAAACTCCACCCCATCTAAACGCCTCACTCTAGGGACATGCCAATCGCTATTTGGGAAATTAAAATCTCCCACCATGACAATCCTGTTATCATTACACCTTTCCAGAATCTGTCTCCCTATCTGCTCCTTGATGTCCCTGTTACTATTGGGTGGTCTATAAAAAACATCCAGTAGAGTTATTGAGCCCTTCCTGTTCCTAACTTCCACCCAGAGAGACTCTGTAGACAACCCCTCCATGTTTTCTCCTTTTCTGCAGCCATGATTCTATCTCTGATCAGCAGTGCCACACCCAGAAGACTTGACAGGGTAGACACAGGGTGGGTGCATCCCTGGGGGAGACTAGAACCATAGGTCACAGACTCGGAATACAGTGTCACTCTCCCGCTGACTTCAGCTTGAGGTGCTGGTAAATATTTGCATCTGAAACGGATCTGTCCTGAGTCAGGTTGCCGTCCTGTCTGACACCCCAGATTAAACCATCAAATTCTGGCTAACATAGGAACAATGTTAACATGATGAACAATCACCGGATCATCATGTGCCACTCATCATACTCTAATTAACCACGGTAATGGTGTACTTTTAAAAAGCAAAAGTCTGCAGTTGCATGAAATCTGAAATAAAAAGAGAAATTCCCAGAATTTTCAGCTGACCAAATGGCATTTATTAAGAGAGCTGTTTTAATACCTCTGTTTCTTTCTCTGCAGATGTTGCCTGACTGGCTGATTATTTCCAGTATTTACATTCTTCACCACCATGTCTGTCTGTCTGTCAAATCAAATCAAGTTCAAGTTGAATTATCATTCTACCACACATGAATACAACTGAACAAAACAGCATTACACTGACGCCATGCTACACCGCCTCTGGCGTCTCTTCTCCTAGACTGCAGTAACAGGCAAGTGCACAGTTTGAGGCCTAGTCCATGCTACAACAGAGGCCACACTGCTCCCATGCTGTCTGTCACCCCACCAAACAAAGGAAACAGGCCTGCAGCATTTTACATAATCAATCTCCAACAGGCCTTTGGTAAACTATGCACATACTCTGTTCCATGTCACCCTCCGGGCCTCTACCATTCACTGTATGTCCTACAATGAAGGAATCTCCCAAAATGCAATAGCTCACATTTAGTTGGATTGAAAGCTGTTTTCCACTCCTCAATGCACATACACAGCTGATGAAGATCTTCCTGCAATTTCCCATAACCCTCTACACTGTCTATTCTAGTATCATCAGTGTTCTGCCTTCAAATGCAAGTTGCTTACATAAATATCCCAGAGCCAATCCCTGTGGTACAGCTAGACACATGCCTACAGTCAGAGAAACAAACATCGAACACCATCCAACCTCTGAGCCAATTGTGAATTTAATCGTCTATTCCCATCCCTGTCCCTGATCCCTTCTTTTTTGCTCCTTTTGCTTGACATTTATTCAAAACAAAAATCAATAAATTTAAGATTTCTTTATGCACAAGCATATTAAAACATTTGAAAGAAAAATATCAATAACTACCTGCAAAAACAGGTACCAATAAAAAAAATCATGATTCTTTGACCCTCAGCAAGTCATCTTTTGCACTGCTAAAACAAAGAATAACAAAATCACACTATAATGATTAAGGTGGTAAGTATACTGGCAGAACTCATCATCCAGATGTGTTACTGCTTCCAGCTTGTTGATTGATATTAAGAAGAAGATGCTTTGGAAGACAGTCCCATATATTGGCAAGCATTTCTTTATAGTGGATCACTGCCTCTAGGCAAAGTCTGACAAGAGACTTTGGTAGCACTGACAAGATCAGGATGTCATTACTATGAGCTGCTTGTTGTCGAGCTAACAGATTGTTAGCACATCTGCCAAAAACAATCACTTCTGCCTCATCATTTGTACAAGCAGAATGCCAAAGCCTAGGTTTGTCAGAATAATTGTGTTCGACTTTTAACCATTCATTCTTGCTCAGACTGAATATCCAGGCTTCACTTAACGGTTGTTTGTCAGTTGTGAAACCTCCAAACAGGAAGAGATGATCATTTGAGATAGTAGTGAGTGAATGCCAAGAGCAACCAACAGGGATTTCATCGGTGACTGTACCACTTCATTCCATTCCCATATGTCCAAGTCAAGGTAATAAAGATCATTGGTCCTGATGGCTTCCTCCAAATACGTAACCGCGATTCTCAACTGTTGTACAAGCATGAGCTGCTCTAGGTGTGGGGGATTTTCCCTTTGTAAGTGGCTGAGACCATGTAAAAGTTTCAAGATCAATAATGTGGACATGATTGTTCCAGCCTCTTGGATGACTTGCATTCCAAAATGATGATTCATCAAATTCAAATGATCCATGGCACTTCTCCCCACCGAAGAAAATCACTTTGTTCTTGTACACCCAGCAGCCAAGCTTATCTTTGGGTGTTGGTGGCTCTCCTTTGAAGTTTTCTATTCTCTGCCAATGCAGCATTCTGTCTTTGGATCTCAGATTTAACATATATGTAACCCCCACCGGGTCGCCTCAGGCTCGCTCAGCTCGTTCTCGTCTAGGGGGAGCAGCCTTCGGCCCCGCCAAACTGGGTAATCAGCTGGTGTGGATGCTGTGTGATGTCCCCGCCTCGCCAAAGAACAAACAAAGGACACCATATACGATTAAATTATTACAGTTTTTAAAGATTACTATAATTAAGTAATTAATAATGATACAGTATACATGAAGGAAAAGAAAATAAAGAAAAGGCGCCAAACTTATCAAAGTCCAAACCACTTCATGCACAACCATTGGAGCTCAATTATTGAAGTCTTCTGGCCACCATTCGATCCCCTCCGAACTCCTCAACTCACAGCTCAGGACACCCGAAGTGGTCAACCAAGCTCATCTATCGTCGTCTCCTCTCCTTGGGGTACCTCCTGGCCTTGGACCCCCGCTTGGGGTCCGTTCCTCACCCAGTTTACAGCATTGCATCCTCTCTCTCTCTCACCCCCTTGCGCCGATCTGCCCAAAAGCCTGCCAACAATAGCTTACAGACTCAGAAGAAAGAACAACATTAATCCCAATTGGTTAACAAAGTAATACAATTCTCATTATCAGTAAATTTTAACCCAAACAAGCGTCCAGCACTCTCTCGCAACAAAGAAGCATTCCTACATTTAACAAAACAAAGAAGCAATTCTGAGTAGCATACATAGTAACAATGAAAAAGAAGGAACTCCCTTTACATATATAACTCATTTGAGTTGCCTATGGCATAATGCCCTCCAAACAAATACAGCAGTCCATCCACACAAGCTGCACAACTTCCTGACATAGACTGAGGAACATCACCTGTTGCGAATTTCTTCTTCATTGTCCAGTTTCCATGTTATAGATCCAAAGTTCTGTTGGCAAATAGAAATCATGATAGCCTCGAATTGCAGCATTCTTATAGCCACCCAGAACGTACATATAGTTTTCATATGCTACAGCTACGTGACCACTGCGTTCTTCTGGTATCGAATCATGAAAAATTGATCGTGGAATTCTAGCCCAGAAATAATCAACAGCAATTTCTTCCTCTTCATCATCATCATCATCCTCCTCCTCCAGTACAAAATGTAGGTCTTCATTTTCATTGGCCATATTTCTCAATTTCAAAAGATCCCACACCAAAGTGTCAACACAAGCCAACAGAACGCAGCCCCCGTCCGCAGATTTTTATATTCACAGATGAGCGACCTGCACTGAGTGACCGGAGTCCGCCAGTCGATGAGCACCAGCCGCCGACTCCCGGGCTACGGCCAGACTTTCGCAGCTTGTTTATAAACCTCCACATGCGGCCCCCGGGATCCCTTCTATTCTAACCTTCCAGACTAGCCTGCCATGAGAAACCTGTCAAGGGTCTTGCTAAAGTCCAGATAGACACCCACCGCCATCTAGCCTCTTCGCTTCCTCTTCGAAATGTGCCCGGAGATTAGTCGTACATACCTTGCATGCACAAAGCCCTGCTGAATCAAACCCCGTTTCTCAAAATGTATATTGATCCTCTCCCTCAGAATCCCCTCAAGCAATTTATCCACCACCAATGCCAGGCTCGTCGGCCTGAAGTTTCTTGGGTTGAGTTTGTTACCCTTTTTAAACGATGGTACCACATAGGGCAGCTCGAAGCTGTTACAGCGCCGGTAACCGGTGTACAATATCCGCCGAACTTGTACGTTCTCCCCCTGACTGCGTGACTGCTCCGTTTTCCTCCCACATTCCAAAGACGTACAGGGTTAGTAGGTTAATTGGTCACATTGGGCCGGAAATTTAAAGATTCAGCACGGTAACGGGCCCTTTATTTAATGAGAGTATAAATGCATACATACATCGATAAGTACCCACCTCCGATCCCAGGCACGCCGGGCTATAGTTTCCTGGGTTGCTTGTGCTACCCTCTAAACATTGGTACCTCATATGCCAACTCTCCGGTCCTCGCCCGCGAAGCAAAAAATCTATGCAAGTGCCTCCAAAATTCCTTCCTTCGTGGTTTGAGAGGCTGGAGATCGGGCCCCGGGAACTTATATACTTCCAGTACCTCCTCTTTTCTAATTTATATATATGGTCCAAGATAACAGCGTTCATTTCCACCATTTCCTTAGCTTCCAGCATTTTCTCCACAGTACACAAAGCTGGAGAGAAATATTCATTTAAAATCCTTTGGGAATAAACGAGTTAAAGAGGGCAGTTATGTTCCACGCAATGCGTGGTTCACCTCTGGAAAGTGTTGGCTGGCGGGCTGCTAAGGGCAGATTCTTTCAGGGCTCTCAAAGTGGAACTGGATGGGAACATGGAAGGGCCAAGATGTGACTGGGCTACAGACAGCTAGTGAGCAAAATGCTGTAAGAATTCAGCAGGTCAGACAGAATCTATAGAGGGAAATGAATAGTTCACATTTCAGACCGAGATCCTTACTGGCTGATTTCACCTGCAGAGAGCCAGTATCGACAAGAAAGGTCAGAAAGGCCTCTGTCTGTGTGGCTATCATTCGGCAAGACTACAATTTGCAGAATCTTCTCTGCTATGCGTGTGGTGGGTGTGATCACAGCAAAGTGTTCTTTTCAACCTTCATTGGTTCAATCATTAGGTCGGCCACTTCATTTATTAATAAGAAACACGTTGGTCCTGTGATTGGAGCTTTGAATTTTGATTCACCTGCTGATGTGACCAGTGGTCATTCAGAGCGCTGTATCCAAGTCTATGTAAGGGCTCCTGCCTCTCATCCTAAGGAGAGACGATGAGGATTCCGCTCTTTTGACAGTGGGAACCTTCATGCTTCTACAATCTGCTCGTATCGATGTGGGAGTGCAAGGAGAAAGCATATTCGGACACTGGAGCTTCTCCATAAAACTTAGACTGTGACTCTGGGTGGGCAGTGAGGAGGGGTATAGTTGACGGGTGGTGAAGAGTGACTCCATTGCCAATGTTCGAGAAGTCTAGGGCGTTGGAGACTCAGGGAAAGGGACTGTACTGAGAGGAGAGACTGCGAGGCTTTGGAATCCTTCATTCAATTAGACTATTAGTGTTCTGTCAGTGGATATGCTCAAGGATGAGTTAGTCAGCAAGTGGATGAAAAAATTTGGGAAATTGCTTGGAACTTGAGGTTGATGGAGAGATTGTCTTAGTTGGTTGCATATACGTCGAAACAAACAGAGCATTGCATCGTTTACATCAAATCAAATCAGACGATTATGCTGGGCTGCCAACATTGCATGTCCAGAACTTACTAACCCTAACCCACAGGTCTCTGGGAAGTGACAGAAAACCCACTCGGTCATGGGGAAAACGTACAAACTCTTCACAGACAGTGGTGGGAACTGAACTCTGATCTTATGGTAAAGTGTTGCGTTAACCATAAGGCTACCATGCTGCTGAATTCTGCATTCTTTGTGATATGTTGCAGGTGTACAAAATGTTGATGAGGTTGTGCTTGGAGTGCTGTGTACCGCTTTAGTCATTCTGTTACAGGAAAGTCATGCAGAGAAGACTGACGAGGAACAGAGGGTCTTTATAGGGGGAAGGTAACCAAATGAGGAAAATAGGGGAATGGCGGGAAATTTAATAGGTGTTAAAAATTATGAGGCATAGCGGAGGCAGGCAGTCTCATGTTAACAGTCTTCTCCCCAGGGTAGGGGAGACCAAAACTTGAGAGTGGTTATAGACTTAGGGCAAGAAGGAAACTTTTAAAAAGGACCTGAGGGGAATTTTTTTTTCATGCATGGGGTACTGCGTATAAGGAACAAGCTGTCAGGAGAATTAGGATGGCATGGTAGCGAAGTGGTTAGCACAATACTTCACAGTACAGTCAACTCGGGTTCAATTCCCGGCATTGCCTGTAAAGAGATGGCACCGTCTCCCTGTGACCGCATGGGTTTCCTCCGGGTGCTCTGGTTTCCTCCAAAGAACTACTGGTTGGTAAGTTAATTGGTCATTGTAAATTATCCCGTGAATAGGCTAGGGTTAAATCGGAGGTTGCTGAGCGGTGCAGGTCAAAGGGCCAGAAAGGCCTATTCCATGCTGTGTCTCAATGAGTGAGTGAGTGAGTGTAAGAATGAATGAATAGATAGATGGATGAATGAATGGGTGGATAGATAGATGGATAAATAAATAGGACAGAATACAATAATGTCATGCAGGAAGCAGTTAGATGAGGGGTAGGGTTTGAATAGAAATAGGAAGGGATGTAAATGGACAATGAAGTTGGCATGAGTTGGTTGGGCCAAGGGGTCTGTGTCTATGTTGTATTGCTCTAGGCCTCAAAAAGGGTTTCATGAAATTATAAGGGGTATAAGTAGACACAAGCAGTCTTTTTCCACTGATTTTGGGCAAGACTGGGGTTGGGATCAGGGTGAAAATTGCAGGGTTTAAGGGGAGCATTGGGGGGGGCATTTAGAATCAGAATCAGGTTTAATATCACCAGCATACAATATCTCATGAAACGTGTTGTCTTTCCGACAGCAGTACAATATAATACATAATAATAGAGGGGGGAAACGTGGGGTCCTTAATACTAACGAGGCTGGTGAGCAATTAAGAGAAAATTGGACAAGAACATGGCTGGGAGGGGTAGGGAACACAATGGCCCAGGTGCAAGTCAATGGACTAAGCAGAATAATAGTTCGGCACAGACTAGATAGGATGAATGAGTTGTTTGTCTGCTGTAATGCCTTATGGCTGTTATGTCAATGACAAAATCATTTTCCATCAAACTCAATATATAAGTTTGCTGATGACACCACAATTGTAGGCCGTACCTTGGGTAATGATGAGTCTGAGTACAGAGAGGAAATTAAGAACCTGGTGGCATGGTGTGAAGACAATAACCTATCCCTCAACGTCAGCAAGACGAAGGAACTGGTTGTTGACTTCAGAAGGTGTAACGGACCACACGACCCCATCTACATCGGTGGTGCACAGGTGGAATAGGTCAAAAGCTTTAAGTTCCTCAGGGTGAATATCACAACTGACCTGACTTCGTCTAACCAAGCAGAGTCCACTGCCAAGAAGGCCCACCAGCTCCTTTACTTCCTGAGAAAGATGAAGAAATTTGTCCTGTCCCATAAAACCCTCACTAACTTTTAAAGATGCACCGTAGAAAGCATTCTTCTAGGGTGCATCACAACCTGGTGTGGAAGTTGTCCTGTCCAAGACCGGGAGGAACTGCAGAAGATCGTGAACCTAGCCCAGCACATCACACAAACCAATCTTCCATCCTTGGACTCACTTTACACCGCATGCTGTCGGAGCAGTGCTGAAGGAAAATCAAAGACATGACCCACCCAGCCAACACTCATTTTATCCCTCTTCCCTCCAGGAGAAGGTTCAGGAGCTTGAAGATTTGTAAGGCCAGATTTGGGAACAGCTTCTTTCCAACTGTGATAAGACTGCTGAACGGATCCTGACCCAGATCTGGGCCGTACCTTCCAAATATCCAGACCTGACTTGCACTACCTTACTTTCCCTTTTCAATTTTCTAATTATGATTTATAATTTAAATTTAATTTTTATTATATTTACTTTGATTTGTACTTCAGGGAGCGCGAAGCGCAGAAACAATTATCACTGTGATGATTGTACGGTCTAGTATCAATTGTTTGGTGACAATAAGGTAAAGTAAATCAGATAAAATATGAGGTTGAGCAACCGGTTGTGCCGTTGGTCTGTTCTTTCTTCCTTCTCAATTCTCTCTTTCTTTCGCAACTTCAGAAAAGATTTGTCGCATGTGAAGTTGCTGAAGGTGGCAGTTGGCCAGGGAAGCATCACGGTGATAAGGTGTACCTTCCCGGCTAATGGCTGCTGTTCCACAAGTACTGCAAGAAAAGGGAAGCCCAACTCAGGGGACCTCGGCGAGAGCTACCTTTAATTCTGCCCCAGCTGACTGCACAGGACTCGTGACGCCTGACTCCTCCATTATACTATCAAAGTGAAACCTATGTCAATCCATCGCCTCGTATCTGTGTTTAATTTCGCATTAGCGTCACTGAGTCGGACATTACTTCTGGCAAAAGAACAGTAAATCTTTGCTATGGTCGGACTTAAAGATTAGCTTTAATTGAAGAAGTGAAGTGTGTCGTTTTGTGTCAAATCAAATCAACGAGGACTGTGCTCGGAGCAGCCCACAATTATTACCAACACCGCATGTGCACATTGTAAGAGCCCTAATCTTAACCTGTACGTCTTTGGGATGTGGAAGGAAACCGCAGGACCCGGAGGAAATCTCGTGGAGGACATGCAAAATTACAGATGGCGTGAGGATTCGAACCCGGGCCAGGGATCGCTGGTGTTGTAGAGCGTTTGCGCTAACCACTACCGTTCCCCCTACTTATGTAGAATTTTTATAAACAGACCCCAGGCTCATTAATCTCATATTGGGAAGGGCTATTGTTTTTGCCTGGAAGATTAGACAATTACACAACAACAGGGTAACAACGTAGCGGTTAAATAGTGGCCATACTACGCTGGCGCCGGAAGCTTGGCGATATTG